>NC_047034.1:52452224-52514281 GCF_011762595.2 Tursiops truncatus
GAGCCCCCCCCCACCCCCCCCCCCCCCCCCCCCCCCCCCCCCCCCCCCCCCCCCCCCCCCCCCCCCCCCCCCCCCCCCCCCCCCCCCCCCCCCCCCCCCACCCCCCCCCCCCCCCCCCCCCCCCCCCCCCCCCCCCCCCCCCCCCCCCCCCCCCCCCCCCCCCCACCCCCCCCCCCCCCCCCCCCCACCCCCCCCCCCCCCCCCCCCCCCCCCCCCCCCCCCCCCCCCCCCCCCCCCCCCCCCCCCCCCCCCCCCCCCCCCCCCCCCCCCCCCCCCCCCCCCCCCCCCCCCCCCCCCCCCCCCACCCCCCCCCCCCCCCCCCCCCCCCCCCCCCCCCCCCCCCCCCCCCCCCCCCCCCCCCCCCCCCCCCCCCCCCCCCCCCCCCCCCCCCCCCCCCCCCCCCCCCCCCCCCCCCCCCCCCCCCCCCACCCCCCCCCCCCCCCCCCCCCCCCCCCCCCCCCCCCCCCCCCCCCCCCCCCCCCCCCCCCCCCCCCCCCCCCCCCCCCCCCCCCCCCCCCCCCCCCCCCCCCCCCCCCCCCCCCCCCCCCCCCCCCCCCCCCCCCCACCCCCCCCCCCCCCCCCCCCCCCCCCCCCCCCCCCCCCCCCCCCCCCCCCCCCCCCCCCCCCCCCCCCCCCCCCCCCCACCCCCCCCCCCCCCCCCCCCCCCCCCCCCCCCCCCCCCCCCCCCCCCCCCCCCCCCCCCCCCCCCCCCCCCCCCCCCCCCCCCCCCCCCCCCCCCCCCCCCCCCCCCCCCCCCACCCCCCCCCCCCCCCCCCCCCCCCCCCCCCCCCCCCCCCCCCCCCCCCCCCCCCCCCCCCCCCCCCCCCCCCCCCCCCCCCCCCCCCCCCCCCCCCCCCCCCCCCCCCCCCCCCCACCCCCCCCCCCCCCCCCCCCCCCCCCCCCCCCCCCCCCCCCCCCCCCCCCCCCCCCCCCCCCCCCCCCCCCCCCCCCCCCCCCCCCCCCCCCCCCCCCCCCCCCCCCCCCCCCCCCCCCCCCCCCCCCCCCCCCCCCCCCCCCCCACCCCCCCCCCCCCCCCCCCCCCCCCCCCCACCCCCCCCCCCCCCCCCCCCCCCCCCCCCCCCCCCCCCCCCCACCCCCCCCCCCCCCCCCCCCCCCCCCCCCCCCCCCCCCCCCCCCCCCCCCCCCCCCCCCCCCCCCCCCCCCCCCCCCCCCCACCCCCCCCCCCCCCCCCCCCCCCCCCCCCCCCCCCCCCCCCCCCCCCCCCCCACCCCCCCCCCCCCCCCCCCCCCCCCCCCCCCCCCCCCCCCCCCCCCCCCCCCCCCCCCCCCCCCCCCCCCCCCCCCCCCCCCCCCCCCCCCCCCCCCCCCACCCCCCCCCCCCCCCCCCCCCCCCCCCCCCCCCCCCCCCCCCCCCCCCCCCCCCCCCCCCCCCCCCCCCCCCCCCCCCCCCCCCCCCCCCCCCCCCCCCCCCCCCCCCCCCCCCCCCCCCCCCCCCCCCCCCCCCCCCCCCCCCCCCCCCCCCCCCCCCCCCCCCCCCCCCCCCCCCCCCCCCCCCCCCCCCCCCCCCCCCCCCCCCCCCCCACCCCCCCCCCCCCCCCCCCCCCCCCCCCCCCCCCCCCCCCCCCCCCCCCCCACCCCCCCCCCCCCCCCCCCCCCCCCCCCACCCCCCCCCCCCCCCCCCCCCCCCCCCCCCACCCCCCCCCCCCCCCCCCCCCCCCCCCCCCCCCCCCCCCCCCCCCCCCCCCCCCCCCCCCCCCCCCCCCCCCCCCACCCCCCCCCCCCCCCCCCCCCCCCCCCCCCACCCCCCCCCCCCCCCCCCCCCCCCCCCCCCCCCCCCCCCCCCCCCCCCCACCCCCCCCCCCCCCCCCCCCCCCCCCCCCCCCCCCCCCCCCCCCCACCCCCCCCCCCCCCCCCCCCCCCCCCCCCCCCCCCCCCCCCCCCCCCCCCCCCCCCCCCCCCCCCCCCCCCCCCACCCCCCCCCCCCCCCCCCCCCCCCCCCCCCCCCCCCCCCCCCCCCCCCCCCCCCCCCCCCCCCCCCCCCCCCACCCCCCCCCCCCCCCCCCCCCCCCCCCCCCCCCCCCCCCCCCCCCCCCCCCCCACCCCCCCCCCCCCCCCCCCCCCCCCCCCCCCCCCCCCCCCCCCCACCCCCCCCCCCCCCCCCCCCCCCCCCCCCCCCCACCCCCCCCCCCCCCCCCCCCCCCCCCCCCCCCCACCCCCCCCCCCCCCCCCCCCCCCCCCCCCCCCCCCCCCCCCCCCCCCCACCCCCCCCCCCCCCCCCCCCCCCCCCCCCCCCCCCCCCCCCCCCCCCCCCCCCCCCCCCCCCCCCCCCCCCCCCCCCCCCCCCCCCCCCCCCCCCCCCCCCCCCCCCCCCCCCCCCCCCCCCCCCCCCCCCCCCCCCCCCCCCCCCCCCCCCCCCCCCCCCCCCCCCCCCCCCCCCCCCCCCCCCCCCCCCCCCACCCCCCCCCCCCCCCCCCCCCCCCCCCCCCCCCCCCCCCCCCCCCCCCCCCCCCCCCCCCCCCCCCCCCCCCCCCCCCCCCCCCCCCCCCCCCCCCCCCCCCCCCACCCCCCCCCCCCCCCCCCCCCCCCCCCCCCCCCCCCCCCCCCCCCCCCCCCCCCCCCCACCCCCCCCCCCCCCCCCCCCCCCCCCCCCCCCCCCCCCCCCCCCCCCCCCCCCCCCCCCCCCCCCCCCCCCCCCCCCCCCCCCCCCCCCCCCCCCCCCCCCCCCCCCCCCCCCCCCCCCCCCCCCCCCCCCCCCCCACCCCCCCCCCCCCCCCCCCCCCCCCCCCCCCCCCCCCCCCCCCCCCCCCCCCCCCCCCCCCCCCCCCCCCCCCCCCCCCCCCCCCCCCCCCCCCCCCCCCCCCCCCCCCCCCCCCCCCCCCCCCCCCCCCCCCCCCCCCCCCCCCCCCCCCCCCCCCCCCCCCCCCCCCCCCCCCCCCCCCCCCCCCCCCCCCCCCCCCCCCCCCCCCCCCACCCCCCCCCCCCCCCCCCCCCCCCCCCCCCCCCCCCCCCCCCCCCCCCCCCCCCCCCCCCCCCCCCCCCCCCCCCCCCCCCCCCCCCCCCCCCCCCCCCACCCCCCCCCCCCCCCCCCCCCCCCCCCCCCCCCACCCCCCCCCCCCCCCCCCCCCCCCCCCCCCCCCCCCCCCCCCCCCCCCCCCCCCCCCCCCCCCCCCCCCCCCCCCCCCCCCCCCCCCCCCCCACCCCCCCCCCCCCCCCCCCCCCCCCCCCCCCCCCCCCCCCCCCCCCCACCCCCCCCCCCCCCCCCCCCCCCCCCCCCCCCCCCCCCCCCCCCCCCCCCCCCCCCCCCCCCCCCCCCCCCCCCCCCCCCCCCCCCCCCCCCCCCCCCCCCCCCCCCCCCCCCCCCCCCCCCCCCCCCCCCCCCCCCCCCCCCCCCCCCCCCCCCCCCCCCCCCCCCCCCCCCCCCCCCCCCCCCCCCCCCCCCCCCCCCCCCCCCCCCCCCCCCCCCCCCCCCCCCACCCCCCCCCCCCCCCCCCCCCCCCCCCCCCCCCCCCCACCCCCCCCCCCCCCCCCCCCCCCCCCCCCCCCCCCCCCCCCCCCCCCCCCCCCCCCCCCCCCCCCCCCCCCCCCCCCCCCCCCACCCCCCCCCCCCCCCCCCCCCCCCCCCCCCCCCCCCCCCCCCCCCCCACCCCCCCCCCCCCCCCCCCCCCCCCCCCCCCCCCCCCCCCCCCCCCCCCCCCCCCCCCCCCCCCCCCCCCCCCCCCCCCCCCCCCCCCCCCCCCCCCCCCCCCCCCCCCACCCCCCCCCCCCCCCCCCCCCCCCCCCCCCCCCCCCCCCCCCCCCCCCCCCCCCCCCCCCCCCCCCCCCCCCCCCCCCCCCCCCCCCCCCCCCCCCCCCCCCCCCCCCCCCCCCCCCCCCCCCCCCCCCCCCCCCCCCCCCCCCCCCCCCCCCCCCCCCCCCCCCCCCCCCCCCCCCCCCCCCCCCCCCCCCCCCCCCCCCCCCCCCCCCCCCCCCCCCCCCCCCCCCCCCCCCCCACCCCCCCCCCCCCCCCCCCCCCCCCCCCCCCCCCCCCCCCCCCCCCCCCCCCCCCCCCCCCCCACCCCCCCCCCCCCCCCCCCCCCCCCCCCCCCCCCCCCCCCCCCCCCCCCCCCCCCCCCCCCCCCCCCCCACCCCCCCCCCCCCCCCCCCCCCCCCCCCCCCCCCCCCCCCCCCCCCCCCCCCCCCCCCCCCCCCCCCCCCCCCCCCCCCCCCCCCCCCCCCCCCCCCCCCCCCCCCCCCCCCCCCCCCCCCCCCCCCCCCCCCCCCCCCCCCCCCCCCCCCCCCCCCCCCCCCCCCCCCCCCCCCCCCCCCCCCCCCCACCCCCCCCCCCCCCCCCCCCCCCCCCCCCCCCCCCCCCCCCCCCCCCCCCCCCCCCCCCCCCCCCCCCCCCCCCCCCCCCCCCCCCCCCCCCCCCCCCCCCCCCCCCCCCCCCCCCCCCCCCCCCCCCCACCCCCCCCCCCCCCCCCCCCCCCCCCCCCCCCCCCCCCCCCCCCCCCCCCCCCCCCCCCCCCCCCCCCCCCCCCCCCCCCCCCCCCCCCCCCCCCCCCCCCCCCCCCCCCCCCCCCCCCCCCCCCCCCCCCCCCCCCCCCCCCCCCCCCCCCCCCCCCCCCCACCCCCCCCCCCCCCCCCCCCCCCCCCCCCCCCCCCCCCCCCCCCCCCCCCCCCCCCCCCCCCCCCCCCCCCCCCCCCCCCCCCCCCCCCCCCCCCCCCCCCCCCCCCCCCCCCCCCCCCCCCCCCCCCCCCCCCCCCCCCCCCCCCCCCCCCCCCCCCCCCCCCCCCCCCCCCCCCCCCCCCCCCCCCCCCCCCCCCCCCCCCCCCCCCCCCCCCCCCCCCCCCCCCCCCCCCCCCCCCCCCCCCCCCCCCCCCCCCCCCCCCCCCCCCCCCCCCCCCCCCCCCCCCCCCCCCCCCCCCCCCCCCCCCCCCCCCCCCCCCCCCCCCCCCCCCCCCCCCACCCCCCCCCCCCCCCCCCCCCCCCCCCCCCCCCCCCCCCCCCCCCCCCCCCCCCCCCCCCCCCCCCCCCCCCCCCCCCCCCCCCCCCCCCCCCCCCCCCCCCCCCCCCCCCCCCCCCCCCCCCCCCCCCCCCCCCCCCCCCCCCCCCCCCCCCCCCCCCCCCCCCCCCCCCCCCCCCCCCCCCCCCCCCCCCCCCCCCCCCCCCCCCCCCCCCCCCCCCCCCCCCCCCCCCCCCCCCCACCCCCCCCCCCCCCCCCCCCCCCCCCCCCCCCCCCCCCCCCCCCCCCCCCCCCCCCCCCCCCCCCCCCCCCCCCCCCCCCCCCCCCCCCCCCCCCCCCCCCCCCCCCCCCCCCCCCCCCCCCCCCCCCCCCCCCCCCCCCCCCCCCCACCCCCCCCCCCCCCCCCCCCCCCCCCCCCCCCCCCCCCCCCCCCCCCCCCCCCCCCCCCCCCCCCCCCCCCCCCCCCCCCCCCCCCCCCCCCCCCCCCCCCCCCCCCCCCCCCCCCCCCCCCCCCACCCCCCCCCCCCCCCCCCCCCCCCCCCCCCCCCCCCCCCCCCCACCCCCCCCCCCCCCCCCCCCCCCCCCCCCCCCCCCCCCCCCCCCCCCCCCCCCCCCCCCCCCCCCCCCCCCCCCCCCCCCCCCCCCCCCCCCCCCCCACCCCCCCCCCCCCCCCCCCCCCCCCCCCCCCCCCCCCCCCCCCCCCCCCCCCCCCCCCCCCCCCCCCCCCCCCCCCCCCCCCCCCCCCCCCCCCCCCCCCCCCCCCCCCCCCCCCCCCCCCCCCCCCCCCCCCCCCCCCCCCCCCCCCCCCCCCCCCCCCCCCCCCCCCCCCCCCCCCCCCCCCCCCCCCCCCCCCCCCCCCCCCCCCCCCCCCCCCCCCCCCCCCCCCCCCCCCCCCCCCCCCCCCCCCCCCCCCCCACCCCCCCCCCCCCCCCCCCCCCCCCCCCCCCCCCCCCCCCCCCCCCCCCCCCCCCCCCCCCCCCCCCCCCCCCCCCCCCCCCCCCCCCCCCCCCCCCCCCCCCCCCCCACCCCCCCCCCCCCCCCCCCCCCCCCCCCCCCCCCCCCCCCCCCCCCCCCCCCCCCCCCCCCCCCCCCCCCCCCCCCCCCCCCCCCCCCCCCCCCCCCCCCCCCCCCCCCCCCCCCCCCCCCCCCCCCCCCCCCCCCCCCCCCCCCCCCCCCCCCACCCCCCCCCCCCCCCCCCCCCCCCCCCCCCCCCCCCCCCCCCCCCCCCCCCCCCCCCCCCCCCCCCCCCCCCCCCCCCCCCCCCCCCCCCCCCCCCCCCCCCCCCCCCCCCCCCCCCCCCCCCCCCCCCCCCCCCCCCCCCCCCCCCCCCCCCCCACCCCCCCCCCCCCCCCCCCCCCCCCCCCCCCCCCCCCCCCCCCCCCCCCCCCCCCCCCCCCCCCCCCCCCCCCCCCCCCCCCCCCCCCCCCCCCCCCCCCCCCCCCCCCCCCCCCCCCCCCCCCCCCCCCCCCCCCCCCCCCCCCCCCCCCCCCCCCCCCCCCCCCCCCCCCCCCCCCCCCCCCCCCACCCCCCCCCCCCCCCCCCCCCCCCCCCCCCCCCCCCCCCCCCCCCCCCCCCCCCCCCCCCCCCCCCCCCCCCCCCCCCCCCCCCCCCCCCCCCCCCCCCCCCCCCCCCCCCCCCCCCACCCCCCCCCCCCCCCCCCCCCCCCCCCCCCCCCCCCCACCCCCCCCCCCCCCCCCCCCCCCCCCCCCCCCCCCCCCCCCCCCCCCCCCCCCCCCCCCCCCCCCCCCCCCCCCCCCCCCCCCACCCCCCCCCCCCCCCCCCCCCCCCCCCCCCCCCCCCCCCCCCCCCCCCCCCCCCCCCCCCCCCCCCCCCCCCCCCCCCCCCCCCCCCCCCCCCCCCCCCCCCCCCCCCCCCCCCCCCCCCCCCCCCCCCCCCCCCCCCCCCCCCCCCCCCCCCCCCCCCCCCCCCCCCCCCCCCCCCCCCCCCCCCCCCCCCCCCCCCCCCCCCCCCCCCCCCCCCCCCCCCCCCCCCCCCCCCCCCCCCCCCACCCCCCCCCCCCCCCCCCCCCCCCCCCCCCCCCCCCCCCCCCCCCCCCCCACCCCCCCCCCCCCCCCCCCCCCCCCCCCCCCCCCCCCCCCCCCCCCCCCCCCCCCCCCCCCCCCCCCCCCCCCCCCCCCCCCCCCCCCCCCCCCCCCCACCCCCCCCCCCCCCCCCCCCCCCCCCCCCCCCCCCCACCCCCCCCCCCCCCCCCCCCCCCCCCCCCCCCCCCCCCCCCCCCCCCCCACCCCCCCCCCCCCCCCCCCCCCCCCCCCCCCCCCCCCCCCCCCCCCCCCCCCCCCCCCCCCCCCCCCCCCCCCCCCCCCCCCCCCCCCCCCCCCCCCCCCCCCCCCCCCCCCCCCCCCCCCCCCCCCCCCACCCCCCCCCCCCCCCCCCCCCCCCCCCCCCCCCCCCCCCCCCCCCCCCCCCCCCCCCCCCCCCCCCCCCCCCCCCCCCCCCCCCCCCCCCCCCCCCCCCCCCCCCCCCCCCCCCCCCCCCCCCCCCCCCCCCCCCCCCACCCCCCCCCCCCCCCCCACCCCCCCCCCCCCCCCCCCCACCCCCCCCCCCCCCCCCCCCCCCCCCCCCCCCCCCCCCCCCCCCCCCCCCCCCCCCCCCCCCCCCCCCCCCCCCCCCCCCCCCCCCCCCCCCCCCCCCCCCCCCCCCCCCCCCCCCCCCCCCCCCCCCCCCCCCCCCCCCCCCCCCCCCACCCCCCCCCCCCCCCCCCCCCCCCCCCCCCCCCCCCCCCCCCCCCCCCCCCCCCCCCCCCCCCCCCCCCCCCCCCCCCCCCCCCCCCCCCCCCCCCCCCCCCCCCCCCCCCCCCCCCCCCCCCCCCCCCCCCCCCCCCCCACCCCCCCCCCCCCCCCCCCCCCCCCCCCCCCCCCCCCCCCCCCCCCCCACCCCCCCCCCCCCCCCCCCCCCCCCCCCCCCCCCCCCCCCCCCCCCCCCCCCCCCCCCCCCCCCCCCCCCCCCCCCCCCCCCCCCCCCCCCCCCCCCCCCCCCCCCCCCCCCCCCACCCCCCCCCCCCCCCCCCCACCCCCCCCCCCCCCCCCCCCCACCCCCCCCCCCCCCCCCCCCCCCCCCCCCCCCCCCCCCCCCCCCCCCCCCCCCCCCCCCCCCCCCCCCCCCCCCCCCCCCCCCCACCCCCCCCCCCCCCCCCCCCCCCCCCCCCCCCCCCCCCCCCCCCCCCCCCCCCCCCCCCCCCCCCCCCCCCCCCCCCCCCCCCCCCACCCCCCCCCCCCCCCCCCCCCCCCCCCCCCCCCCCCCCCCCCCCCCCCCCCCCCCCCCCCCCCCCCCCCCACCCCCCCCCCCCCCCCCCCCCCCCCCCCCCCCCCCCCCCCCCCCCCCCCCCCCCCCCCCCCCCCCCCCCCCCCACCCCCCCCCCCCCCCCCCCCCCCCCCCCCCCCCCCCCCCCCCCCCCCCCCCCCCCCCCCCCCCCCCCCCCCCCCCCCCCCCCCCCCCCCCCCCCCCCCCCCCCCCCCCCCCCCCCCCCCCCCCCCCCCCCCCCCCCCCCCCCCCCCCCCCCCCCCCCCCCCCCCCCCCCCCCCCCCCCCCCCCCCCCCCCCCCCCCCCCCCCCCCCCCCCCCCCCCCCCCCCCCCCCCCCCCCCCCCCCCCCACCCCCCCCCCCCCCCCCCCCCCCCCCACCCCCCCCCCCCCCCCCCCCCCCCCCCCCCCCCCCCCCCCCCCCCCCCCCCCCCCCCCCCCACCCCCCCCCCCCCCCCCCCCCCCCCCCCCCCCCCCCCCCCCCCCCCCCCCCCCCCCCCCCCCCCCCCCCCCCCCCCCCCCCCCCCCCCCCCCCCCCCCCCCCCCCCCCCCCCACCCCCCCCCCCCCCCCCCCCCCCCCCCCCCCCCCCCCCCCCCCCCCCCCCCCCCCCCCCCCCCCCCCCCCCCCCCCCCCCCCCCCCCCCCCCCCCCCCCCCCCCCCCCCCCCCCCCCCCCCCCCCCCCCCCCCCCCCCCCCCCCCCCCCCCCCCCCCCCCCCCCCCCCCCCCCCCCCCCCCCCCCCCCCCCCCCCCCCCCCCCCCCCCCCCCCCCCCCCCCCCCCCCCCCCCCCCCCCCCCCCCCCCCCCCCCCCCCCCCCCCCCCCCCCCCCCCCCCCCCCCCCCCCCCCCCCCCCCCCCCCCCCCCCCCCCCCCCCCCCCCCCCCCCCCCCCCCCCCCCCCCCCCCCCCCCCCCCCCCCCCCCCCCCCCCCCCCCCCCCCCCCCCCCCCCCCCCCCCCCCCCCCCCCCCCCCCCCCCCCCCCCCCCCCCCCCCCCCCCCCCCCCCCCCCCCCCCCCCCCCCCCCCCCCCCCCCCCCCCCCCCCCCCCCCCCCCCCCCCCCCCCCCCCCCCCCCCCCCCCCCCCCCCCCCCCCCCCCCCCCCCCCCCCCCCCCCCCCCCCCCCCCCCCCCCCCCCCCCCCCCCCCCCCCCCCCCCCCCCCCCCCCCCCCCCCCCCCCCCCCCCCCCCCCCCCCCCCCCCCCCCCCCCCCCCCCCCCCCCCCCCCCCCCCCCCCCCCCCCCCCCCCCCCCCCCCCCCCCCCCCCCCCCCCCCCCCCCCCCCCCCCCCCCCCCCCCCCCCCCCCCCCCCCCCCCCCCCCCCCCCCCCCCCCCCCCCCCCCCCCCCCCCCCCCCCCCCCCCCCCCCCCCCCCCCCCCCCCCCCCCCCCCCCCCCCCCCCCCCCCCCCCCCCCCCCCCCCCCCCCCCCCCCCCCCCCCCCCCCCCCCCCCCCCCCCCCCCCCCCCCCCCCCCCCCCCCCCCCCCCCCCCCCCCCCCCCCCCCCCCCCCCCCCCCCCCCCCCCCCCCCCCCCCCCCCCCCCCCCCCCCCCCCCCCCCCCCCCCCCCCCCCCCCCCCCCCCCCCCCCCCCCCCCCCCCCCCCCCCCCCCCCCCCCCCCCCCCCCCCCCCCCCCCCCCCCCCCCCCCCCCCCCCCCCCCCCCCCCCCCCCCCCCACCCCCCCCCCCCCCCCCCCCCCCCCCCCCCCCCCCCCCCCCCCCCCCCCCCCCCCCCCCCCCCCCCCCCCCCCCCCCCCCCCCCCCCCCCCCCCCCCCCCCCCCCCCCCCCCCCCCCCCCCCCCCCCCCCCCCCCCCCCCCCCCCCCCCCCCCCCCCCCCCCCCCCCCCCCCCCCCCCCCCCCCCCCCCCCCCCCCCCCCCCCCCCCCCCCCCCCCCCCCCCCCCCCCCCCCCCCCCCCCCCCCCCCCCCCCCCCCCCCCCCCCCCCCCCCCCCCCCCCCCCCCCCCCCCCCCCCCCCCCCCCCCCCCCCCCCCCCCCCCCCCCCCCCCCCCCCCCCCCCCCCCCCCCCCCCCCCCCCCCCCCCCCCCCCCCCCCCCCCCCCCCCCCCCCCCCCCCCCCCCCCCCCCCCCCCCCCCCCCCCCCCCCCCCCCCCCCCCCCCCCCCCCCCCCCCCCCCCCCCCCCCCCCCCCCCCCCCCCCCCCCCCCCCCCCCCCCCCCCCCCCCCCCCCCCCCCCCCCCCCCCCCCCCCCCCCCCCCCCCCCCCCCCCCCCCCCCCCCCCCCCCCCCCCCCCCCCCCCCCCCCCCCCCCCCCCCCCCCCCCCCCCCCCCCCCCCCCCCCCCCCCCCCCCCCCCCCCCCCCCCCCCCCCCCCCCCCCCCCCCCCCCCCCCCCCCCCCCCCCCCCCCCCCCCCCCCCCCCCCCCCCCCCCCCCCCCCCCCCCCCCCCCCCCCCCCCCCCCCCCCCCCCCCCCCCCCCCCCCCCCCCCCCCCCCCCCCCCCCCCCCCCCCCCCCCCCCCCCCCCCCCCCCCCCCCCCCCCCCCCCCCCCCCCCCCCCCCCCCCCCCCCCCCCCCCCCCCCCCCCCCCCCCCCCCCCCCCCCCCCCCCCCCCCCCCCCCCCCCCCCCCCCCCCCCCCCCCCCCCCCCCCCCCCCCCCCCCCCCCCCCCCCCCCCCCCCCCCCCCCCCCCCCCCCCCCCCCCCCCCCCCCCCCCCCCCCCCCCCCCCCCCCCCCCCCCCCCCCCCCCCCCCCCCCCCCCCCCCCCCCCCCCCCCCCCCCCCCCCCCCCCCCCCCCCCCCCCCCCCCCCCCCCCCCCCCCCCCCCCCCCCCCCCCCCCCCCCCCCCCCCCCCCCCCCCCCCCCCCCCCCCCCCCCCCCCCCCCCCCCCCCCCCCCCCCCCCCCCCCCCCCCCCCCCCCCCCCCCCCCCCCCCCCCCCCCCCCCCCCCCCCCCCCCCCCCCCCCCCCCCCCCCCCCCCCCCCCCCCCCCCCCCCCCCCCCCCCCCCCCCCCCCCCCCCCCCCCCCCCCCCCCCCCCCCCCCCCCCCCCCCCCCCCCCCCCCCCCCCCCCCCCCCCCCCCCCCCCCCCCCCCCCCCCCCCCCCCCCCCCCCCCCCCCCCCCCCCCCCCCCCCCCCCCCCCCCCCCCCCCCCCCCCCCCCCCCCCACCCCCCCCCCCCCCCCCCCCCCCCCCCCCCCCCCCCCCCCCCCCCCCCCCCCCCCCCCCCCCCCCCCCCCCCCCCCCCCCCCCCCCCCCCCCCCCCCCCCCCCCCCCCCCCCCCCCCCCCCCCCCCCCCCCCCCCCCCCCCCCCCCCCCCCCCCCCCCCCCCCCCCCCCCCCCCCCCCCCCCCCCCCCCCCCCCCCCCCCCCCCCCCCCCCCCCCCCCCCCCCCCCCCCCCCCCCCCCCCCCCCCCCCCCCCCCCCCCCCCCCCCCCCCCCCCCCCCCCCCCCCCCCCCCCCCCCCCCCCCCCCCCCCCCCCCCCCCCCCCCCCCCCCCCCCCCCCCCCCCCCCCCCCCCCCCCCCCCCCCCCCCCCCCCCCCCCCCCCCCCCCCCCCCCCCCCCCCCCCCCCCCCCCCCCCCCCCCCCCCCCCCCCCCCCCCCCCCCCCCCCCCCCCCCCCCCCCCCCCCCCCCCCCCCCCCCCCCCCCCCCCCCCCCCCCCCCCCCCCCCCCCCCCCCCCCCCCCCCCCCCCCCCCCCCCCCCCCCCCCCCCCCCCCCCCCCCCCCCCCCCCCCCCCCCCCCCCCCCCCCCCCCCCCCCCCCCCCCCCCCCCCCCCCCCCCCCCCCCCCCCCCCCCCCCCCCCCCCCCCCCCCCCCCCCCCCCCCCCCCCCCCCCCCCCCCCCCCCCCCCCCCCCCCCCCCCCCCCCCCCCCCCCCCCCCCCCCCCCCCCCCCCCCCCCCCCCCCCCCCCCCCCCCCCCCCCCCCCCCCCCCCCCCCCCCCCCCCCCCCCCCCCCCCCCCCCCCCCCCCCCCCCCCCCCCCCCCCCCCCCCCCCCCCCCCCCCCCCCCCCCCCCCCCCCCCCCCCCCCCCCCCCCCCCCCCCCCCCCCCCCCCCCCCCCCCCCCCCCCCCCCCCCCCCCCCCCCCCCCCCCCCCCCCCCCCCCCCCCCCCCCCCCCCCCCCCCCCCCCCCCCCCCCCCCCCCCCCCCCCCCCCCCCCCCCCCCCCCCCCCCCCCCCCCCCCCCCCCCCCCCCCCCCCCCCCCCCCCCCCCCCCCCCCCCCCCCCCCCCCCCCCCCCCCCCCCCCCCCCCCCCCCCCCCCCCCCCCCCCCCCCCCCCCCCCCCCCCCCCCCCCCCCCCCCCCCCCCCCCCCCCCCCCCCCCCCCCCCCCCCCCCCCCCCCCCCCCCCCCCCCCCCCCCCCCCCCCCCCCCCCCCCCCCCCCCCCCCCCCCCCCCCCCCCCCCCCCCCCCCCCCCCCCCCCCCCCCCCCCCCCCCCCCCCCCCCCCCCCCCCCCCCCCCCCCCCCCCCCCCCCCCCCCCCCCCCCCCCCCCCCCCCCCCCCCCCCCCCCCCCCCCCCCCCCCCCCCCCCCCCCCCCCCCCCCCCCCCCCCCCCCCCCCCCCCCCCCCCCCCCCCCCCCCCCCCCCCCCCCCCCCCCCCCCCCCCCCCCCCCCCCCCCCCCCCCCCCCCCCCCCCCCCCCCCCCCCCCCCCCCCCCCCCCCCCCCCCCCCCCCCCCCCCCCCCCCCCCCCCCCCCCCCCCCCCCCCCCCCCCCCCCCCCCCCCCCCCCCCCCCCCCCCCCCCCCCCCCCCCCCCCCCCCCCCCCCCCCCCCCCCCCCCCCCCCCCCCCCCCCCCCCCCCCCCCCCCCCCCCCCCCCCCCCCCCCCCCCCCCCCCCCCCCCCCCCCCCCCCCCCCCCCCCCCCCCCCCCCCCCCCCCCCCCCCCCCCCCCCCCCCCCCCCCCCCCCCCCCCCCCCCCCCCCCCCCCCCCCCCCCCCCCCCCCCCCCCCCCCCCCCCCCCCCCCCCCCCCCCCCCCCCCCCCCCCCCCCCCCCCCCCCCCCCCCCCCCCCCCCCCCCCCCCCCCCCCCCCCCCCCCCCCCCCCCCCCCCCCCCCCCCCCCCCCCCCCCCCCCCCCCCCCCCCCCCCCCCCCCCCCCCCCCCCCCCCCCCCCCCCCCCCCCCCCCCCCCCCCCCCCCCCCCCCCCCCCCCCCCCCCCCCCCCCCCCCCCCCCCCCCCCCCCCCCCCCCCCCCCCCCCCCCCCCCCCCCCCCCCCCCCCCCCCCCCCCCCCCCCCCCCCCCCCCCCCCCCCCCCCCCCCCCCCCCCCCCCCCCCCCCCCCCCCCCCCCCCCCCCCCCCCCCCCCCCCCCCCCCCCCCCCCCCCCCCCCCCCCCCCCCCCCCCCCCCCCCCCCCCCCCCCCCCCCCCCCCCCCCCCCCCCCCCCCCCCCCCCCCCCCCCCCCCCCCCCCCCCCCCCCCCCCCCCCCCCCCCCCCCCCCCCCCCCCCCCCCCCCCCCCCCCCCCCCCCCCCCCCCCCCCCCCCCCCCCCCCCCCCCCCCCCCCCCCCCCCCCCCCCCCCCCCCCCCCCCCCCCCCCCCCCCCCCCCCCCCCCCCCCCCCCCCCCCCCCCCCCCCCCCCCCCCCCCCCCCCCCCCCCCCCCCCCCCCCCCCCCCCCCCCCCCCCCCCCCCCCCCCCCCCCCCCCCCCCCCCCCCCCCCCCCCCCCCCCCCCCCCCCCCCCCCCCCCCCCCCCCCCCCCCCCCCCCCCCCCCCCCCCCCCCCCCCCCCCCCCCCCCCCCCCCCCCCCCCCCCCCCCCCCCCCCCCCCCCCCCCCCCCCCCCCCCCCCCCCCCCCCCCCCCCCCCCCCCCCCCCCCCCCCCCCCCCCCCCCCCCCCCCCCCCCCCCCCCCCCCCCCCCCCCCCCCCCCCCCCCCCCCCCCCCCCCCCCCCCCCCCCCCCCCCCCCCCCCCCCCCCCCCCCCCCCCCCCCCCCCCCCCCCCCCCCCCCCCCCCCCCCCCCCCCCCCCCCCCCCCCCCCCCCCCCCCCCCCCCCCCCCCCCCCCCCCCCCCCCCCCCCCCCCCCCCCCCCCCCCCCCCCCCCCCCCCCCCCCCCCCCCCCCCCCCCCCCCCCCCCCCCCCCCCCCCCCCCCCCCCCCCCCCCCCCCCCCCCCCCCCCCCCCCCCCCCCCCCCCCCCCCCCCCCCCCCCCCCCCCCCCCCCCCCCCCCCCCCCCCCCCCCCCCCCCCCCCCCCCCCCCCCCCCCCCCCCCCCCCCCCCCCCCCCCCCCCCCCCCCCCCCCCCCCCCCCCCCCCCCCCCCCCCCCCCCCCCCCCCCCCCCCCCCCCCCCCCCCCCCCCCCCCCCCCCCCCCCCCCCCCCCCCCCCCCCCCCCCCCCCCCCCCACCCCCCCCCCCCCCCCCCCCCCCCCCCCCCCCCCCCCCCCCCCCCCCCCCCCCCCCCCCCCCCCCCCCCCCCCCCCCCCCCCCCCCCCCCCCCCCCCCCCCCCCCCCCCCCCCCCCCCCCCCCCCCCCCCCCCCCCCCCCCCCCCCCCCCCCCCCCCCCCCCCCCCCCCCCCCCCCCCCCCCCCCCCCCCCCCCCCCCCCCCCCCCCCCCCCCCCCCCCCCCCCCCCCCCCCCCCCCCCCCCCCCCCCCCCCCCCCCCCCCCCCCCCCCCCCCCCCCCCCCCCCCCCCCCCCCCCCCCCCCCCCCCCCCCCCCCCCCCCCCCCCCCCCCCCCCCCCCCCCCCCCCCCCCCCCCCCCCCCCCCCCCCCCCCCCCCCCCCCCCCCCCCCCCCCCCCCCCCCCCCCCCCCCCCCCCCCCCCCCCCCCCCCCCCCCCCCCCCCCCCCCCCCCCCCCCCCCCCCCCCCCCCCCCCCCCCCCCCCCCCCCCCCCCCCCCCCCCCCCCCCCCCCCCCCCCCCCCCCCCCCCCCCCCCCCCCCCCCCCCCCCCCCCCCCCCCCCCCCCCCCCCCCCCCCCCCCCCCCCCCCCCCCCCCCCCCCCCCCCCCCCCCCCCCCCCCCCCCCCCCCCCCCCCCCCCCCCCCCCCCCCCCCCCCCCCCCCCCCCCCCCCCCCCCCCCCCCCCCCCCCCCCCCCCCCCCCCCCCCCCCCCCCCCCCCCCCCCCCCCCCCCCCCCCCCCCCCCCCCCCCCCCCCCCCCCCCCCCCCCCCCCCCCCCCCCCCCCCCCCCCCCCCCCCCCCCCCCCCCCCCCCCCCCCCCCCCCCCCCCCCCCCCCCCCCCCCCCCCCCCCCCCCCCCCCCCCCCCCCCCCCCCCCCCCCCCCCCCCCCCCCCCCCCCCCCCCCCCCCCCCCCCCCCCCCCCCCCCCCCCCCCCCCCCCCCCCCCCCCCCCCCCCCCCCCCCCCCCCCCCCCCCCCCCCCCCCCCCCCCCCCCCCCCCCCCCCCCCCCCCCCCCCCCCCCCCCCCCCCCCCCCCCCCCCCCCCCCCCCCCCCCCCCCCCCCCCCCCCCCCCCCCCCCCCCCCCCCCCCCCCCCCCCCCCCCCCCCCCCCCCCCCCCCCCCCCCCCCCCCCCCCCCCCCCCCCCCCCCCCCCCCCCCCCCCCCCCCCCCCCCCCCCCCCCCCCCCCCCCCCCCCCCCCCCCCCCCCCCCCCCCCCCCCCCCCCCCCCCCCCCCCCCCCCCCCCCCCCCCCCCCCCCCCCCCCCCCCCCCCCCCCCCCCCCCCCCCCCCCCCCCCCCCCCCCCCCCCCCCCCCCCCCCCCCCCCCCCCCCCCCCCCCCCCCCCCCCCCCCCCCCCCCCCCCCCCCCCCCCCCCCCCCCCCCCCCCCCCCCCCCCCCCCCCCCCCCCCCCCCCCCCCCCCCCCCCCCCCCCCCCCCCCCCCCCCCCCCCCCCCCCCCCCCCCCCCCCCCCCCCCCCCCCCCCCCCCCCCCCCCCCCCCCCCCCCCCCCCCCCCCCCCCCCCCCCCCCCCCCCCCCCCCCCCCCCCCCCCCCCCCCCCCCCCCCCCCCCCCCCCCCCCCCCCCCCCCCCCCCCCCCCCCCCCCCCCCCCCCCCCCCCCCCCCCCCCCCCCCCCCCCCCCCCCCCCCCCCCCCCCCCCCCCCCCCCCCCCCCCCCCCCCCCCCCCCCCCCCCCCCCCCCCCCCCCCCCCCCCCCCCCCCCCCCCCCCCCCCCCCCCCCCCCCCCCCCCCCCCCCCCCCCCCCCCCCCCCCCCCCCCCCCCCCCCCCCCCCCCCCCCCCCCCCCCCCCCCCCCCCCCCCCCCCCCCCCCCCCCCCCCCCCCCCCCCCCCCCCCCCCCCCCCCCCCCCCCCCCCCCCCCCCCCCCCCCCCCCCCCCCCCCCCCCCCCCCCCCCCCCCCCCCCCCCCCCCCCCCCCCCCCCCCCCCCCCCCCCCCCCCCCCCCCCCCCCCCCCCCCCCCCCCCCCCCCCCCCCCCCCCCCCCCCCCCCCCCCCCCCCCCCCCCCCCCCCCCCCCCCCCCCCCCCCCCCCCCCCCCCCCCCCCCCCCCCCCCCCCCCCCCCCCCCCCCCCCCCCCCCCCCCCCCCCCCCCCCCCCCCCCCCCCCCCCCCCCCCCCCCCCCCCCCCCCCCCCCCCCCCCCCCCCCCCCCCCCCCCCCCCCCCCCCCCCCCCCCCCCCCCCCCCCCCCCCCCCCCCCCCCCCCCCCCCCCCCCCCCCCCCCCCCCCCCCCCCCCCCCCCCCCCCCCCCCCCCCCCCCCCCCCCCCCCCCCCCCCCCCCCCCCCCCCCCCCCCCCCCCCCCCCCCCCCCCCCCCCCCCCCCCCCCCCCCCCCCCCCCCCCCCCCCCCCCCCCCCCCCCCCCCCCCCCCCCCCCCCCCCCCCCCCCCCCCCCCCCCCCCCCCCCCCCCCCCCCCCCCCCCCCCCCCCCCCCCCCCCCCCCCCCCCCCCCCCCCCCCCCCCCCCCCCCCCCCCCCCCCCCCCCCCCCCCCCCCCCCCCCCCCCCCCCCCCCCCCCCCCCCCCCCCCCCCCCCCCCCCCCCCCCCCCCCCCCCCCCCCCCCCCCCCCCCCCCCCCCCCCCCCCCCCCCCCCCCCCCCCCCCCCCCCCCCCCCCCCCCCCCCCCCCCCCCCCCCCCCCCCCCCCCCCCCCCCCCCCCCCCCCCCCCCCCCCCCCCCCCCCCCCCCCCCCCCCCCCCCCCCCCCCCCCCCCCCCCCCCCCCCCCCCCCCCCCCCCCCCCCCCCCCCCCCCCCCCCCCCCCCCCCCCCCCCCCCCCCCCCCCCCCCCCCCCCCCCCCCCCCCCCCCCCCCCCCCCCCCCCCCCCCCCCCCCCCCCCCCCCCCCCCCCCCCCCCCCCCCCCCCCCCCCCCCCCCCCCCCCCCCCCCCCCCCCCCCCCCCCCCCCCCCCCCCCCCCCCCACCCCCCCCCCCCCCCCCCCCCCCCCCCCCCCCCCCCCCCCCCCCCCCCCCCCCCCCCCCCCCCCCCCCCCCCCCCCCCCCCCCCCCCCCCCCCCCCCCCCCCCCCCCCCCCCCCCCCCCCCCCCCCCCCCCCCCCCCCCCCCCCCCCCCCCCCCCCCCCCCCCCCCCCCCCCCCCCCCCCCCCCCCCCCCCCCCCCCCCCCCCCCCCCCCCCCCCCCCCCCCCCCCCCCCCCCCCCCCCCCCCCCCCCCCCCCCCCCCCCCCCCCCCCCCCCCCCCCCCCCCCCCCCCCCCCCCCCCCCCCCCCCCCCCCCCCCCCCCCCCCCCCCCCCCCCCCCCCCCCCCCCCCCCCCCCCCCCCCCCCCCCCCCCCCCCCCCCCCCCCCCCCCCCCCCCCCCCCCCCCCCCCCCCCCCCCCCCCCCCCCCCCCCCCCCCCCCCCCCCCCCCCCCCCCCCCCCCCCCCCCCCCCCCCCCCCCCCCCCCCCCCCCCCCCCCCCCCCCCCCCCCCCCCCCCCCCCCCCCCCCCCCCCCCCCCCCCCCCCCCCCCCCCCCCCCCCCCCCCCCCCCCCCCCCCCCCCCCCCCCCCCCCCCCCCCCCCCCCCCCCCCCCCCCCCCCCCCCCCCCCCCCCCCCCCCCCCCCCCCCCCCCCCCCCCCCCCCCCCCCCCCCCCCCCCCCCCCCCCCCCCCCCCCCCCCCCCCCCCCCCCCCCCCCCCCCCCCCCCCCCCCCCCCCCCCCCCCCCCCCCCCCCCCCCCCCCCCCCCCCCCCCCCCCCCCCCCCCCCCCCCCCCCCCCCCCCCCCCCCCCCCCCCCCCCCCCCCCCCCCCCCCCCCCCCCCCCCCCCCCCCCCCCCCCCCCCCCCCCCCCCCCCCCCCCCCCCCCCCCCCCCCCCCCCCCCCCCCCCCCCCCCCCCCCCCCCCCCCCCCCCCCCCCCCCCCCCCCCCCCCCCCCCCCCCCCCCCCCCCCCCCCCCCCCCCCCCCCCCCCCCCCCCCCCCCCCCCCCCCCCCCCCCCCCCCCCCCCCCCCCCCCCCCCCCCCCCCCCCCCCCCCCCCCCCCCCCCCCCCCCCCCCCCCCCCCCCCCCCCCCCCCCCCCCCCCCCCCCCCCCCCCCCCCCCCCCCCCCCCCCCCCCCCCCCCCCCCCCCCCCCCCCCCCCCCCCCCCCCCCCCCCCCCCCCCCCCCCCCCCCCCCCCCCCCCCCCCCCCCCCCCCCCCCCCCCCCCCCCCCCCCCCCCCCCCCCCCCCCCCCCCCCCCCCCCCCCCCCCCCCCCCCCCCCCCCCCCCCCCCCCCCCCCCCCCCCCCCCCCCCCCCCCCCCCCCCCCCCCCCCCCCCCCCCCCCCCCCCCCCCCCCCCCCCCCCCCCCCCCCCCCCCCCCCCCCCCCCCCCCCCCCCCCCCCCCCCCCCCCCCCCCCCCCCCCCCCCCCCCCCCCCCCCCCCCCCCCCCCCCCCCCCCCCCCCCCCCCCCCCCCCCCCCCCCCCCCCCCCCCCCCCCCCCCCCCCCCCCCCCCCCCCCCCCCCCCCCCCCCCCCCCCCCCCCCCCCCCCCCCCCCCCCCCCCCCCCCCCCCCCCCCCCCCCCCCCCCCCCCCCCCCCCCCCCCCCCCCCCCCCCCCCCCCCCCCCCCCCCCCCCCCCCCCCCCCCCCCCCCCCCCCCCCCCCCCCCCCCCCCCCCCCCCCCCCCCCCCCCCCCCCCCCCCCCCCCCCCCCCCCCCCCCCCCCCCCCCCCCCCCCCCCCCCCCCCCCCCCCCCCCCCCCCCCCCCCCCCCCCCCCCCCCCCCCCCCCCCCCCCCCCCCCCCCCCCCCCCCCCCCCCCCCCCCCCCCCCCCCCCCCCCCCCCCCCCCCCCCCCCCCCCCCCCCCCCCCCCCCCCCCCCCCCCCCCCCCCCCCCCCCCCCCCCCCCCCCCCCCCCCCCCCCCCCCCCCCCCCCCCCCCCCCCCCCCCCCCCCCCCCCCCCCCCCCCCCCCCCCCCCCCCCCCCCCCCCCCCCCCCCCCCCCCCCCCCCCCCCCCCCCCCCCCCCCCCCCCCCCCCCCCCCCCCCCCCCCCCCCCCCCCCCCCCCCCCCCCCCCCCCCCCCCCCCCCCCCCCCCCCCCCCCCCCCCCCCCCCCCCCCCCCCCCCCCCCCCCCCCCCCCCCCCCCCCCCCCCCCCCCCCCCCCCCCCCCCCCCCCCCCCCCCCCCCCCCCCCCCCCCCCCCCCCCCCCCCCCCCCCCCCCCCCCCCCCCCCCCCCCCCCCCCCCCCCCCCCCCCCCCCCCCCCCCCCCCCCCCCCCCCCCCCCCCCCCCCCCCCCCCCCCCCCCCCCCCCCCCCCCCCCCCCCCCCCCCCCCCCCCCCCCCCCCCCCCCCCCCCCCCCCCCCCCCCCCCCCCCCCCCCCCCCCCCCCCCCCCCCCCCCCCCCCCCCCCCCCCCCCCCCCCCCCCCCCCCCCCCCCCCCCCCCCCCCCCCCCCCCCCCCCCCCCCCCCCCCCCCCCCCCCCCCCCCCCCCCCCCCCCCCCCCCCCCCCCCCCCCCCCCCCCCCCCCCCCCCCCCCCCCCCCCCCCCCCCCCCCCCCCCCCCCCCCCCCCCCCCCCCCCCCCCCCCCCCCCCCCCCCCCCCCCCCCCCCCCCCCCCCCCCCCCCCCCCCCCCCCCCCCCCCCCCCCCCCCCCCCCCCCCCCCCCCCCCCCCCCCCCCCCCCCCCCCCCCCCCCCCCCCCCCCCCCCCCCCCCCCCCCCCCCCCCCCCCCCCCCCCCCCCCCCCCCCCCCCCCCCCCCCCCCCCCCCCCCCCCCCCCCCCCCCCCCCCCCCCCCCCCCCCCCCCCCCCCCCCCCCCCCCCCCCCCCCCCCCCCCCCCCCCCCCCCCCCCCCCCCCCCCCCCCCCCCCCCCCCCCCCCCCCCCCCCCCCCCCCCCCCCCCCCCCCCCCCCCCCCCCCCCCCCCCCCCCCCCCCCCCCCCCCCCCCCCCCCCCCCCCCCCCCCCCCCCCCCCCCCCCCCCCCCCCCCCCCCCCCCCCCCCCCCCCCCCCCCCCCCCCCCCCCCCCCCCCCCCCCCCCCCCCCCCCCCCCCCCCCCCCCCCCCCCCCCCCCCCCCCCCCCCCCCCCCCCCCCCCCCCCCCCCCCCCCCCCCCCCCCCCCCCCCCCCCCCCCCCCCCCCCCCCCCCCCCCCCCCCCCCCCCCCCCCCCCCCCCCCCCCCCCCCCCCCCCCCCCCCCCCCCCCCCCCCCCCCCCCCCCCCCCCCCCCCCCCCCCCCCCCCCCCCCCCCCCCCCCCCCCCCCCCCCCCCCCCCCCCCCCCCCCCCCCCCCCCCCCCCCCCCCCCCCCCCCCCCCCCCCCCCCCCCCCCCCCCCCCCCCCCCCCCCCCCCCCCCCCCCCCCCCCCCCCCCCCCCCCCCCCCCCCCCCCCCCCCCCCCCCCCCCCCCCCCCCCCCCCCCCCCCCCCCCCCCCCCCCCCCCCCCCCCCCCCCCCCCCCCCCCCCCCCCCCCCCCCCCCCCCCCCCCCCCCCCCCCCCCCCCCCCCCCCCCCCCCCCCCCCCCCCCCCCCCCCCCCCCCCCCCCCCCCCCCCCCCCCCCCCCCCCCCCCCCCCCCCCCCCCCCCCCCCCCCCCCCCCCCCCCCCCCACCCCCCCCCCCCCCCCCCCCCCCCCCCCCCCCCCCCCCCCCCCCCCCCCCCCCCCCCCCCCCCCCCCCCCCCCCCCCCCCCCCCCCCCCCCCCCCCCCCCCCCCCCCCCCCCCCCCCCCCCCCCCCCCCCCCCCCCCCCCCCCCCCCCCCCCCCCCCCCCCCCCCCCCCCCCCCCCCCCCCCCCCCCCCCCCCCCCCCCCCCCCCCCCCCCCCCCCCCCCCCCCCCCCCCCCCCCCCCCCCCCCCCCCCCCCCCCCCCCCCCCCCCCCCCCCCCCCCCCCCCCCCCCCCCCCCCCCCCCCCCCCCCCCCCCCCCCCCCCCCCCCCCCCCCCCCCCCCCCCCCCCCCCCCCCCCCCCCCCCCCCCCCCCCCCCCCCCCCCCCCCCCCCCCCCCCCCCCCCCCCCCCCCCCCCCCCCCCCCCCCCCCCCCCCCCCCCCCCCCCCCCCCCCCCCCCCCCCACCCCCCCCCCCCCCCCCCCCCCCCCCCCCCCCCCCCCCCCCCCCCCCCCCCCCCCCCCCCCCCCCCCCCCCCCCCCCCCCCCCCCCCCCCCCCCCCCCCCCCCCCCCCCCCCCCCCCCCCCCCCCCCCCCCCCCCCCCCCCCCCCCCCCCCCCCCCCCCCCCCCACCCCCCCCCCCCCCCCCCCCCCCCCCCCCCCCCCCCCCCCCCCCCCCCCCCCCCCCCCCCCCCCCCCCCCCCCCCCCCCCCCCCCCCCCCCCCCCCCCCCCCCCCCCCCCCCCCCCCCCCCCCCCCCCCCCCCCCCCCCCCCCCCCCCCCCCCCCCCCCCCCCCCCCCCCCCCCCCCCCCCCCCCCCCCCCCCCCCCCCCCCCCCCCCCCCCCCCCCCCCCCCCCCCCCCCCCCCCCCCCCCCCCCCCCCCCCCCCCCCCCCCCCCCCCCCCCCCCCCCCCCCCCCCCCCCCCCCCCCCCCCCCCCCCCCCCCCCCCCCCCCCCCCCCCCCCCCCCCCCCCCCCCCCCCCCCCCCCCCCCCCCCCCCCCCCCCCCCCCCCCCCCCCCCCCCCCCCCCCCCCCCCCCCCCCCCCCCCCCCCCCCCCCCCCCCCCCCCCCCCCCCCCCCCCCCCCCCCCCCCCCCCCCCCCCCCCCCCCCCCCCCCCCCCCCCCCCCCCCCCCCCCCCCCCCCCCCCCCCCCCCCCCCCCCCCCCCCCCCCCCCCCCCCCCCCCCCCCCCCCCCCCCCCCCCCCCCCCCCCCCCCCCCCCCCCCCCCCCCCCCCCCCCCCCCCCCCCCCCCCCCCCCCCCCCCCCCCCCCCCCCCCCCCCCCCCCCCCCCCCCCCCCCCCCCCCCCCCCCCCCCCCCCCCCCCCCCCCCCCCCCCCCCCCCCCCCCCCCCCCCCCCCCCCCCCCCCCCCCCCCCCCCCCCCCCCCCCCCCCCCCCCCCCCCCCCCCCCCCCCCCCCCCCCCCCCCCCCCCCCCCCCCCCCCCCCCCCCCCCCCCCCCCCCCCCCCCCCCCCCCCCCCCCCCCCCCCCCCCCCCCCCCCCCCCCCCCCCCCCCCCCCCCCCCCCCCCCCCCCCCCCCCCCCCCCCCCCCCCCCCCCCCCCCCCCCCCCCCCCCCCCCCCCCCCCCCCCCCCCCCCCCCCCCCCCCCCCCCCCCCCCCCCCCCCCCCCCCCCCCCCCCCCCCCCCCCCCCCCCCCCCCCCACCCCCCCCCCCCCCCCCCCCCCCCCCCCCCCCCCCCCCCCCCCCCCCCCCCCCCCCCCCCCCCCCCCCCCCCCCCCCCCCCCCCCCCCCCCCCCCCCCCCCCCCCCCCCCCCCCCCCCCCCCCCCCCCCCCCCCCCCCCCCCCCCCCCCCCCCCCCCCCCCCCCCCCCCCCCCCCCCCCCCCCCCCCCCCCCCCCCCCCCCCCCCCCCCCCCCCCCCCCCCCCCCCCCCCCCCCCCCCCCCCCCCCCCCCCCCCCCCCCCCCCCCCCCCCCCCCCCCCCCCCCCCCCCCCCCCCCCCCCCCCCCCACCCCCCCCCCCCCCCCCCCCCCCCCCCCCCCCCCCCCCCCCCCCCCCCCCCCCCCCCCCCCCCCCCCCCCCCCCCCCCCCCCCCCCCCCCCCCCCCCCCCCCCCCCCCCCCCCCCCCCCCCCCCCCCCCCCCCCCCCCCCCCCCCCCCCCCCCCCCCCCCCCCCCCCCCCCCCCCCCCCCCCCCCCCCCCCCCCCCCCCCACCCCCCCCCCCCCCCCCCCCCCCCCCCCCCCCCCCCCCCCCCCCCCCCCCCCCCCCCCCCCCCCCCCCCCCCCCCCCCCCCCCCCCCCCCCCCCCCCCCCCCCCCCCCCCCCCCCCCCCCCCCCCCCCCCCCCCCCCCCCCCCCCCCCCCCCCCCCCCCCCCCCACCCCCCCCCCCCCCCCCCCCCCCCCCCCCCCCCCCCCCCCCCCCCCCCCCCCCCCCCCCCCCCCCCCCCCCCCCCCCCCCCCCCCCCCCCCCCCCCCCCCCCCCCCCCCCCCCCCCCCCCCCCCCCCCCCCCCCCCCCCCCCCCCCCCCCCCCCCCCCCCCCCCCCCCCCCCCCCCCCCCCCCCCCCCCCCCCCCCCCCCCCCCCCCCCCGTCTGGAAATTCATGCTCAGGTGGGACTTGATAGAAGAGATGTGGCTCTAGAGGCTGATAATACCTGATAATACATCCTTTTACCTTCTGTTACCACTAAGTAGGGCAATGTCCATTCTGGTGCCTGTAGGCCAGGAGACTAAATCAGAGAACACCAGATTTAGTGGTTGGCCTGGAATAAGAGGCCAGAGCTGCAAAACAGTGTCTGAGGATGCAGGGAAGCCTGGGGACATGGGGTGGCACAACAGCCCCAAGGTGCTCGGATCTGTGAATTAGAAGGAAACTTTATTTTTTATGAATTTATTTTATTTATTTATTTTTGGCTGTGTTGGGTCTTTGTTGCTGCATGCAGGCTTTTCTCTAGTTGCAGCGAGCGGGGGGCTACTCTTCGTTGTGGAGCGTGGGCTTCTCATTGTGGTGGCTTCTCGTTGTGGAGCACGGACTCTAGGCACATGGGCTTCAGTAGTTGTGACTCACGGGCTCTAGAGTACAGGCTCAGTAGTTGTGGCACACGGGCTTAGTTGCTCCGCAGCATGTGGGATCTTCCCGGACCAGGGCTGAAACCCGTGTCCCCTGCATTGGCAGGCGGACTCCCAACCACTGCGCCACCAGGGAAAGCCTTATTTTTATTTTTTATTGAAGTATAGTTCATTATATTATAGTTCTCTCTCTCTCTCTCTCTCTCTCTATATATATATATATTCTTTTTCAGATTCTTTCACATATGGCTTATTACAAGATATTTAATATAGTTCCCTGTGCTATATAGTAACTCCTTGTTGTTTATGTATTTTATATATAGTAGTATATATATGTTATCCCAAACTCCTAATTTATACCTTCCGCCCACCTTTCCCCTTTGGTAAACATATGTTTTCTATTTCTGCGAATCTGTTTCTGTTGTGTATATAAGTTCATTTGTATCATTTTTTAGATTCTACATAGAAGTGATATCATATGATATTTGTCTTTCTCTGTCTGACTTACTTCACTTAGTATGATAATCTCTAGGTCCATCCAGGTTGCTGCAAATGGCATTATTTCATTCTTTTTATGGCTGAGTAATATTCCATTGTATGTATATGTGTGTGTGTATATATATATATATATATATACATATACCACATCTTCTTTATCCATTCATCAGTCGATGGACACTTAGGTTGCTTCCATGTCTTGGCTATTGTAAATAGTGCTGCTGTGAACATTGGGGTGCGTGTATCTTTTTGAATTAGAGTTTTCTCTGGAGATATGCCCAAGAGTGGGATTGCTGGGTCATATGGCAGTTCTGATTTGAGTTTTTTAAGGAGCCTCTATACTGTTTTCCATAGTGGCTGCACCAATTTACATTCCCACCAACAACACAGAAGGGTTCCAGAAGGAAACTTTAAAATCATTTATTTTCTACCCATGGCAGACAACCACTCTACAGATCCCCAAGAAGGTGCCTCGGCTGGGCAGGTCCAGTTCTGCGTGTTCTCTGAAGCCAACTTCCACTCAGCAGCCTCAAACACTCTACAGATCTTTATGAAATTGAATCTCAGTATTTCCTTCCGTAATTCCACTTATCGGTCCTCACTCTGCTTCCTCCTGTTTCTCTAGAATAAGTGTAAATTCCTCTTCTTTGCAAAAGGTCTCCAGACATTTGAAGGCAGTTATTCTTAGACACAGTAGCACACCGTGACTTCCTTCCAGATGTTCTTTTCTCTCTCTTTCCCTCTCACAGTCTCTCTCTCAAACTGTCCTTGTTTCTTTTTCCCAACTCTCTCTTTTCCCTCTTTGATCTTCATGAAATCATTCAGACAAGACTCCTATCCAGTCACTCTGTCATCACCCAGAGCCTCAGAGTTCTTCTGGGTCCTGGTAAACAAAGAAAGGGATAATAAATGAGAAATTGATGTTGACATAAGGTTTTCTTCCTGAACCAGTTCCGGCTCCTGGAGAGCTTGCTTGCTTGCGTGCTCACCTTTCAAAATCCTCAAGAATTTTGTCACAGATCAGTGTCAGTTCACCATCCTGGAGTTTGTCAGACCAGGCATTTTCCTCTCCACAGATTTCTTTAACTTCTTGCATTCTGTGCAGTTCTTGAAAATGAGTGATGGTAGTTCAAGGTCACGGGCTCACCTCAGAATATGTGGTGATTCTGCTTGGAACCTGAAGCATCAGTTTTACAAGAAAAGTGGGAAATATGTTCTGGATTATCGTGAGAGAATATAGGTTTTTCATTCAAGTGAAATGTAGAAAAAAAAATCCTGAGAAAACTTTTTTCTCAGCTTCTCAAAGAATTGCACCTCCCACATGATTTGATTTTGTTCACCTAGACTTAGTTTGTGGTAAAATCATAGCCAGAACTGCACACATCCTGTTTTCTACGACACTTATTATATCTTCTGTATGCTTTCCTGTGCTTCCTACCATGACAGGCCACCACTGTAACTCATGCTTTTTCCCCATCTTCCATTTGCCTTATGTGGCTTCCATCTCAGAACTGCCTTTCAAAGCCAGCCTCTTCTCTCTTGTCTTGGCTTCATCGTTCACCACTTGGCCTTTTCTCTCTTCTCCAGTTCAACCTGCCTAAAATCCTCTTTTGGTCCCTCTGTGCCCAAAGGATAAAATCCAAATGTGTTTTCTTAGCATGAGAGTCTCTTCTAAATCCATCCATTTACTATTTCAACAAATATTCCATGAATACTGACCTTGTGCCACTGATTATGCCCCATCATTTCTTCCTGCTTATCTTGTGTTCCAGTCTCAGTGAACATTTCCAGATTTTCCTAGACACAGAGCTTCCTTAGATCCCACTTGTCTTTGCATGTCCTATTCCGTTTTCCTGCAAAGCTCTTTCCATTTTCTCTACCATCTGAGCTCCGACTCACCTTTCAAACCCTTTAAATATCACCTCTCTATAGCTTCTTTTTTGGCTCCCGCAAGCAAGTTAGTTATTCCTAATTCTGGTTCCCCATCAGTCTGTTCATATTTCTGCTTTAGAACTTATTTTGTGCATTTAATTAATTATTTATTTGCCTGTCTCTATTTGCTCTTCACTTGGCTCTGAGCTCTTCCAGGCAAAAATGTCTGCCACATGTAAAGATATAATAAAAGAATGAAGTCACTCTTTAAGAGTAGGGTGTTCTGGGACTGAATTAGATGAAGCAGAAAGCAAGTGGGTGAGGTTCCACCCTCTGCAATCATACTCTGTTGGCTTATTTATTTATTTTTTAAAATAAATTTATTTATTTATTTTTGGCTGCGTTGGGTCTTTGTTGCTGCGCGCGGGCTTTCTCTAGTTGCGGCGAGTGGGGGCTACTCTTCGTTGCGGTGCACGGGCTTCTCATTGTCATGGCTTCTCTTGTTGCGAAGCACAGGCCCTAGGTGCACGGGCTTCAGTAGTTGTGGCACGTGGGCTCAGTACTTGTGGCTCGCAGGCTCAGTAGTTGTGGCTCATGGGCTTAGTTGCTCTGTGGCATGTGGGATCTTCCTGGACCAGGGCTCGAACCTGTGTCCCTTGCATTGGCAAGCGGATTCTTAACCACTGTGCCACCAGGGAAGTCCCCTTGTGGGTTTAAATGGAAGTTCTGCTACTTCCAGCTGTGTGATCTTGCACAAGTTATTTCTCATCAGTCAAATGGGTAGAATAATAGGAATTTCTTTATAGGATTATTTGGTGATAACTAAAAAATAAATTTGGTTTATTTCAAGATAGGTGCTTATTCTTGTGATAGGTCTCCTGAGAATAAATATGGAAAACAATAGAGTGGAAAATCTTGAGGAAGAAAAGAAATGAAGAGAGATTAATTGAGAAAGATGGAACAAAGAAGGGGAAGCCTTACTTTATCAAACTCTTTCTACTGCAGTCTTCATGCATTAATCAAATTTATCACTTAAAATCTACATATTGTTCTCCCTAGCTGTAGCCGGAGTTAATCTATTCATTGATTTTATAGTTATAGATAGTCCCAGATAAATTCCTAACTGTGACAGGTGCTTTCCCTGTAGAACACAGCTCATACACCGTAATCCCATAATGTTAAAGTCAAGGCCTCAAGACCAACAGCATTTCCACCTAGACTCACAAAGCAAGGAAGAGAGACCCCATATGGGAATGTTACTGAACTGGGGGAGATATGGGAGCATGGATGTTTGACCACATAGGCAATAAAATCAGATAATTGAAAGGGACCTTTATCCAGATAGGCTATAATGTCAGGAGTGAAGATTATTTGCCAGGCTGCAATATGAGATTGACATGATCCAGGTGGAATTAGTCAGAGTAGGCTAACTGCTGGAACAAACAGTTCCCAAATCTCAGTGACTTAATACAAGTTTATTTTTTGTTTATGCCCAGTGCAGTTTGTGGTAGGGTTAAAAGGAGATTGCCTCATGAAGTCATTCAGAAACAAGACCCCTTCTATCTATCCAGTCACTGTGTCACCACCTAGGTCCTCAGAGTTCCCCTCTGGGTCCTGGTAAACAAGGAAAGAGAGCATGAAAGATTTTATGGGAAGTCTTATGGGCTAGGCCTGGGTTCACATTAAACTGGCCAAAACTCAGTCATGTGGCTACACTTAAATGCAGAGGAAGCTGGGAAAACCTGTCCATCTGTGAGCCCAGGAGGAAAATGAAATCGCTTAGAGAACAATTTTCCAGTCTCTGCCACAAGTGAGGAAATGCAAGAAAAGGGGAAATGCAAAGCCTTAAATTAAGTTCAAAATGTCGACTTCACAAATATAGGGTATAGGAGTCCTGGATTAGCTGTGGAAAAAAAATATCTGGGGTTGGAAGATGGGGGGCTGGGTCTGGTTCACCATGAGATTGCTGTCAGCCAAGAATATTTTTCTCTCAAAAAAGGAATGCAGTATTCAGGTGTATTAATAAAGGAAATAGGTACAGTAGAAAGATCACAGACTGTCTTTACTTTTGGTTGTTATGTGTCCTTGACTAAGACACTTAAATTATCTCCGTCTGAGCTTGCTCAGCCATAAAATGAGACTTAAGCTCGTGGAGTGTATCAGTGTATCCGTTAATTATTGCCACAATTATCGATATGAAAGTATCCCCAAAACTCAGGAGTTTAGAACAATGATCATTTTTCTCACTCAGCATCTGTAGGTTGGTTGAGTTCGCTATGCTTCAGGTTGTGGGTCTGCACAGGGGCCATTAGGTCTTTACTCCAACGATGCTTATGATGGGTCTCAGGCTGAAAGGGCAGCATCTTACAGCTTCATGGAGGGAACAGTTCTCATGGTGAGGGCAGGGATGCAAGAGAGAGAGTGGAGACATGCACTTGGGGGCCCAGAATTGGCACCTGTCACTTCTGTCCATGTTCCTTTGTCCAAAGCAATGTCACATTGCTAAGCCCAATATCAATGGGGGAGGGAAATAAGCTCCCTTCATGTGAGTAAGTGATACTGCAGAGTTACTGCAAAGTTACATGTCAAAGGGCATTCTAATACAGGCAAGAATGAGGATTCTACCCCACTGACATTTGCAAGATTGTGGTGATGACTGAAAAATATGTAAAGCATCCAGTCCCATGACTGGCAACATAAGGACTCAGTAAGTTGACACTATGATGATAATTATGATGATACTGATGTGTTCAGATACCGTATCCTAGTGTACTCTTGGTGGCTCAGAACACGTCTACTGGATTGTGTTTAATTGTGGTTGTCATCTTCAAAAAGAAATACATTGACGAACTAGATTGCAAGCAGAGAAAGTTAAAGCATAAGGGCCTAGAGATCTGGAACTATATTGAAGGAACTAAAAATAGTTAATCTAAAGAAGAGTAGTCCGGGCTTCCCTGGTGGCGCAGTGGTTGAGAGTCTGCTTCCGATGCAGGGGACACGGGTTCGTGCCCCGGTCTGGGAAGATCCCACATGCTGCAGAGCGGTTAGGCCCGCGAGCCATGGCCGCTGAGCCTGTGCGTCCGGAGCCTGTGCTCCGCAGCGGGAGAGGCCACAACAGTGGGAGGCCCATGTACCAAAAAAAAAAAAAAAAGAAGAAGAGTAGTCCATATACCCAAATACCAGAAGGGCTATCTCACTGCAAGAGGAATAAACTTGAATAATGGGAGGAACTGCCAGTGAGGGGAAATTCTCTTGGGGTTGAGTAGATAATGGGAAGCCCATGGATGTTTGCTGGGGAGAAGCCTGGCATGGGCTGTCAGCTTGCTAGGCAAAGACAAGCACAACGGGAGGTGAAGAGTAGTGAACAAAGCGATTTTCTCCACAGTTAAAAAGATGAGCTGTGGGGATCAGGTTGGGAGGTCAGGGCAGAACTGGGGTTTTCTGTGCCTCAGAAAACACAGGTCTCAGCTCCGTTTTCAGTTCCTTCTGGCCTCACAGATTCACTGGCCCTTCATTGCAGTGTGTCTGCTGTACATCCTGTTGATTGTACAAACACACCGCTCTCAACACCCTCTCCGAGCCTCTGAGCCTGTCGGGCAGTATGAGATTCGCCAAAGAATGATCTCTTCCTCCTCCTTTAAGCTTGAGTCTCCCCTCCCCATTTCTCCCAATCAGCCTTAATTAAACTGTTTGAAAGCTACAGCTTGATTTTAATTAGAGCAAAATTGGGAAGATTAGAATGAAATTGGCCAATCATTGTTTACCGGCCGTTGTTTGAGAACACAGCAGGCTGCTAAATTACCTTCATGCCAGGCTTCTTGAATTCTTCCAGTGGGTGGGCCGGGGCACTGGGCATGGTGGGGAGGGCTGGCCTTCTTTCTCCTCTTGTGCCTCTTGGAGTTGCAGGGGCTGAGATATTTTTACCCAAATGCTCCTGGATCAAAGCCTTTCTGCCTGGGGATTTCTCCCAGCCACAGTGGTAAACGAGGCAAAAGAATTTCCAGGGAAGTATGACAAAGGTGTACAGTGGCCTTTGAACTTGAGCACAGGTCATAGACAAAGACAGAAAATCATTTGTGGCGTGGCGTGGGTTCTCATCAAACTCTACCACTGATCAGCTGAGACTTGGTCCCTTTTCTCAGTTTCTCCGTCTCTTCATTTGTTAACTTCTAGAAGGTTCATAGTTGAGTAGTAATAACTCCACTTCCTCTTTCTTGAGGTCCTTGCATTGATAAAATTGTTGAGCTTGTGTAAGAATTGTGTGCAATTATTTTTTAAAAAACTAAAGGAAAGCTTTACACCAATATAAGAGGTTATGGTTTTATTATAATTTCTTTTTACAGCTCAGGTTAATCATGTCTTATTCATTATAGCAGTAAAGACTCTAATAGGCAAGTACATTATAGTAATCTCTGGTTGAGATGGAAATCTCCTGATGATGTGCTGTATCTAGAAATACTGCCTTCTGTACAGGAGCCAAAGCATGATATATCCCTCAGCTCTAAAATTTCCAGCTCAAGAACATGAAACCACCTTAGCTGTGTCACTGAGGTAAACAACTGGCATCGCTCAATGTATATGTTGGCTTTGGCTGTTCTCCTTCATGTGAATTTTCTAAGGCAAATATGAGCCCTATGGGCTTCCCTGGTGGCCCAGTGGTTGAGAGTCCACCTGCCGATGCAGGGGACATCGTGCCCCGGTCCGGGAAGATCCCACATGCCGCGGAGCGGCTGGGCCCGTGAGCCATGGCTGCTGGGCCTGCGCGTCCGGAGCCTGTGCTCCGCAACGGGAGAGGCCACAACAGTGAGAGGCCCGCGTACCGCAAAAAAAAAAAAAAGAAAACATGGTACTGTCTTAGCTTGGTGGATGGAGTTGTATGAAGAGAGTACTAGCCCTGGATGCAAGGTATATTGTTAGAAAGATGAAGAAAGAGAAGGTGCCTTTCCTAGAACTCTTTAGGGAAATCAGCAGTCCAAGTCTTAGTGTTTATTGAGACTCCTGCATCAATTGGCGAGTGAAGCTAGTTGGGAAAAAACAACTCTCCAGGAGAAAGGTGGGCTCTGAGAACAAAGACATTTGTATTTATCTAGTACTGGTTGGTATGGGAGAAATTTGCCAATGGTCATTGGTTGACAGTTTACACAGACAAAGTCAAATCACAGTAAAAATGACAAGAAACCTATTTTTGTCCTTGGCCTAAGGCCAATCCATCTTTTTGCTCCAAAGTTCTTAAATATTTTACTTAATGACCTGTCCTGTGTCTCCCTTCATTTTTCAAGGAAAATCATTTTTTTTTTTCTTACAAGTATGGTTCATATCAAAACAACCTTTTAGAGGATGGTAGCTCAGTCCCTTTCAGCACTAAAGGTTGGAGGAGGGTACCTCCAAAACACAGGTTGTTGGAAATACATCAGAAGACTAGAGAAGGGCAACATTCCCGACCACAACAGTCCACTCCTTCTGCCATTGTGTTTAAAGTGGGGCCTGGAGCTGAGCATCCTGGGCTCAGTGGTGGCCTTACGACTTCTCCCCAGCCTCTCAGGTAGTACCAGAACCTGTTCTAGAACAGCTGCCTGAGTGAGCAGGTGATGACTGGTTTTCTCTGCTGGAGACAGCATTGAATCCTTCCCTGGTAAACCAGGCTGCATTCTAACTCAAGGGGAACAAATGAGCTCTGAGCACTCAGGGGCACGCCGACACTGGGACAGGATGGTGCAAACCTGCAGGGGTGCCACAGCGGAGCGCGGTGGGTCAAGCTGCATACTCAGGATACAGGAAATGTGATTTTTCCAAATGGCACCCATATTGGTGGTCTCGGAAGTGGGCCGAAATGTGCTTCCCACACAGAGAGGGAAAGACGTGTCTATTGGAAAGTTGGTAAAAAAATAATCTGGCTGTAAGAACAAGGTCTCAGTGCAACTACCCATACTGTAGGTTGCAGTGTTCATTACTACTAGGTTTCAGCCTCACTGAGGTATAGTTTTGTTTTTTAACTATGGATTTTTATTTTTTTAATTTTTAAAAATTTTTAATGGAGTACAGTTGATTCATAATGTTATATGTTAGTTTCAGGTGTACAGCAAAGTGAATCAGTTATACATATACATATATTCACTCTTTTTTAGATTCTTTTCCATATAGACCATTACAGAGTATTGAGTAGAGTTCCCTGTGCTATACCGTAGGTCCTTATTAGTTATCTATTATATATATAGTAGTGTGTATGTGTCAATTCCAATCTTCCAATTTATCCCTCTCCCCACTACCCCTTGGTAACCATAAGTTTGTTTTCTACATCTGTAACTCTATTTCTGATTAAACTATGGATTTTTAAAGAAATACTCTCCTCCTTAAGGTTTCATAGGGAGGGAAGCTTCATGGGTCATGACTCTTCAAGGGGGCTGGGTCAACGTTCTCAGTTTACAAGCCCGAAAAGTGGTTCTTCAGCATGTGGCTGCTGGAAACCGCACCTGGATGGAAGCCCCCGGCTGCGCTCTTTCTGTCTTTCTTGGCTCTCAGTGGCAGTTTTTGTTGACCTCGTGTATGGTGGAGGAACGCAGTGCTGCAGGGGGTTTGGTGACCTTAGAGTCAGTAGCTGCTACGTGGAGGCGTTCCTTTTCATTTGCATCTTTCAAATTGGGAACACCTTGTAGCCATTTAGTATTCTAATCGGAGACCCTTTTGCTTCAGATCCAGAGCTGGCCTGGCCCCCAAGCCCTGCTGAAGCTCCCGTTGCCTGAGGCTTGGCGTGGGGCTTGGTTCCGCCTTCCTGTCACAGGCCCCTTTGGATTCCGGAAAATCCCTAAACTCACGTGCAACCAGAAGCATCCTGTATTGGCAACCGGACTGTTAGTGTTTAGCAGTCTGGGACAGAGATAACTACGATCACTTCAGAATACAGATAGAGATTTTTTGTTACGTATACAATATTCTCGGTGTCGGTGTGTCCGCTTGCTTCTAATAACACACTGGATTTTACCCTCCAATCGGGATTGTACCTTTCCTAAACTTTGTTTTTGATTATTAATAATTTTATGGGTATGTTAATCCTTTGACAAAAATATTTGCGATTCACTCTAGGCTAATCTAAAATGCAATAGAAAGTGGCCTAAACGTCTGTTAATTGTAGCCCTTAACTGAAGCAACGTTTTGAAGTGCTTCAGTTAACGGCAGGCAGGGTCCACATTGGAGAGCTCTGGTCACCCTTGGTTTAACCTGTGAGCTCTTTATGTAGTCACCTCTGTTGCTTTAAGGGCCCTTTCCATATGGCCTTCCCTAGTGCTTAAAATGTTTGCTTTCTCATACTGTTGACTGTGAAACAAACACAGTGGGAGAAGATTTTAGGAGAAATGGCTAAATTGAAATGAAAATTTACTTGATGTCTTAATTGAAACAAAGATGATGGCTTAATTGAAGTAGCATTGTTAATATAATTGTTATATAGAAAACATCCTTTTCCTAGGGGAAAAAAGAGCCTTGATTATTTTATTATGGAAAAAAAACCTACTAAATGAAAAATCGGAAATGAACATTTATTATTTGAATAGCTCAGGCTGCCTTCCAGTATTGCCATTCTGAGGTTTTCAGTTGCTGGAAAGAACCAGGTTAATAAGTTCTCTAAGCACATTTTTTGTTTTTTGTACCACTCTGGCTCAAACTCCATTCACCAGATGTTTCCTCCATTATTTGATTCAGTGAAGGGCCCCAAAGGGCAGGCAGGAAACGGAGTGAAGTAGAAGAGAAAAACCACTGGGTGCTCTCAGAGCCTGAACCTTCCCTGCAGCCAGCTGAGGCCTTATGCCTAATTCTGAGATCGACACCCCACCAGTTTATGGAAAGCGAGTTTTGTTTATTTGTTTTGGGAGGGTGTATTTCTCCACTGAAATTCTCCTACCCCCTCACTTACACACACACACACACACACACACACACACTCACTCTCTCTCTCTCTCTTCCACTCACAAACTCGTGATTGCCCCTTTGACTTTCACGGGGGAGGTGGTATAAACACGTTGGTAAATACTGTGCATCCTGGGACCAGACAGCCTGTGTTTCAGTCCTGACTCTGCCAACTACCAGGTGTTACTACTCGGCAAATTATTTGTGCCTCGATTTCCTTGTCTGTAAAATGAGGATAATTATATTTTACCTCTGATAGGGGTGTTTTGAATATTATATTGGTTAATACTTGCAAGACACTTGGAATGCCTGGCACATGCTAAGAATTCATTAAATGTTAACCATTACTTTTTATTACTGGCTCATAAAAACCTTCCTAAGACAGTATCATTCATTTTCTAAGTCATTTGTTATTCTGTGTTATGATTTTCAGAGCAGCCCTAGGAGCTGGAAATCAGGCCTTTATCTCTGATTCCTTGCATGGTACCCTGTGCATGGAGTTGATTTTTTTTCTAGGTCTTAATTTTTCCTCCTGCAAATGGGGTATATTGAAACTACCTTCATCCAAAAAAGGTTTTGCTTTGGTGCATATGTTGCACTACATTTTGGATATACAGTACATTCCTGTTTTGTGTTAGATAATTAAAGGAATTAAGTGTTCTGGTAATGAAAATATCTTTGTTGAAAGATAGTAAACTTTTAAAAAGCATTAGAATGAAATAAATATACACTTAATCGAATATACACAAAGGAAAATAGTGTTATAGAAACAGCAATATGGTATTGACCTGGGTTTTGGTCATAGCTCGGCCACTTACTGTGTGACTTTTTGCAAGTTATTTTCTTAACTTCTCCGGGTCTCATTGTTACTATTGTCACCACCATCATAGTTGTTGTTAATAGCACTGGGATAGGGTTAGGACACAAGATTTTGTTCTGGTTCTAGTGCCAAATGGTTATATTGTTTTAGGCAAACCACTTCCCTCTTTGTTTCCTGATTTTCTTATAATGTAAGAGGAATGCAACAGGTGTTCTCACCTGCTCTGCATGCTGGCATGTGGTGGTGCTACAGATGGATGATAGGGGTGTCCATATATTGATTCCCTCAGCCCTTGGGGTGACTGGGCAGGGTCTGGGGTAGCAGGACTCCCTGTGCTTGTCTCCTCAGGCCCGAGAAGCCTCATTCATTGATCCCAATGCATCACATACAGAGAATTTTCAATGTACATGATAACATGGAAGACGTTGGCAAATAGTATTCAAATGTTTCTTCTAATTCTAATAGCCCAAATTTCCCTCTTGGTAATTTTGTGACATCAGGCAAAATACCTAGCTTTCTGAGCTTCAGTATATTCATTCACTTGAGTAAGAGACACTCAAAACTTTTGTTCGGTTTGGATAAAATATGTGATACAATCAAATATGTCAAGTCTGATGTTAGACAAAGGAAGATGAAGACTAAGGAAAAGTACAGAACTCCAAGATTGTTGCCTCTTTGGGGCTCTTTAAACACTATGAGTGTGGCAGAGATTGTTGTTAGACCTAGTATAGGGGATTGGAGATGTTGATGTTTAACACCGGGTGTAAAGCACAGCAGAGTCTGAATGGGCGCTCCATACTCGCGGCACTTCGGCACGTGGACTGTCATTGGAAGTTGTCTATGTCACTGAAGACAGTGAAAGGGGATTCAGACTCAGTTTACCAAAGCATAAGAAAATACCTTCAGTGCCTTGATTTATATATAAAAAATGCACAAAATATGCCCGTAAGTTACATTTTTGTAAATCAAATCTAATTTTTCTCATTGATATGTATACACACTTAGAATGCTTTACTTTTATTTCACATCAATCACTAATTGGTTGTTGCTTCTGTGTATTCTCATCACTAACATTTTTTATCTAGGTTTCAATAATTTGCAAACAAGTAAATGATTCGGAGAGCTGTGACATGAAATAATGGTTGTTTTATTTTATTTTATTTTATTTTATTTATTTGTGTGTGTGTGCTACGTGGGCCTCTCACTGTTGGTGGCCTCTCCCGTTGCAGAGCACAGGCTCCGAATGCACAGGCTTAGCGGCCATGGCTCACGGGCCCAGCCGCTCCACGGCATGTGGGATCCTCCCGGACCAGGGCACAAACCCGTGTCCCCTTGCATAGGCAGGTGGACTCTCAACCACTGCGCCACCAGGGAAGCCTGGTTGTTTATTTTAAATAGATAAATAAATGAGAGACTCAATCATTCAACAAAAATCTATTGAATATCTACTATTGTTCTGTTTTACAACATCTAGCACTTGTTCTGTTGCTGTTGAATAAGACAGAAAGAATCAATTCCTGACCTCATAGTATTTATGTTCTAATGGAAGAGAAAGAGAATTAAAAATATATATTATGTCAGGTAGTATAAGTGCTAAAAAGATATGTAAAGCAGGACATGGGGAAGTAGAGGTAGGTTGCTCTTTTGGATGGGATGGTCAGGGAAAAAGCTTCTTGTAGGAGATACTGTTCAGCAGTCCTGAATGAAGTGCACTAAGCAAGCAATGTGAGAACCAATTTTTATTTATTAGATTTAATTAAAGTGGGATTCACCTCTTTGGTGAAGTGGCCTTTCCTTTCAGTGAGGAGCTATCACCATTGTAAGAAACTGGAAAATGGAAGAATACCTGCCTTTTTCACCCCCTAACAAACTAAGTGATATGATAGAAATTCTTTGTTACTTAATGAAGTCTAGGTGTGGCCTACAACAAAGCAGGGAGAGTGGGTTTGGTGCCAGAAACAAACACCATCACCAAGATTCATGTCAAGGAGCTTACTGCCTATGTTTTCTTCTAGGAGATTTATAGTATCAGGTCTTAAGTTCAAGTCTTTAATCCATTTTGAGTTGATTTTTATATGATGTAATATAGGTGTCCTGTTAAATTCTTTAGCATGTGGTTATCCAGTTTTCCCGTTATCATTCCAGTTATGTCAGAGGAGACTATCCATTCCCCATTGAATATTCTTGGCTTCTTTGTCATAAAATAATTGACCATATATGCATGGGTTTATTTCTGGGCTCTTTTGTTCCTTTGACCAATGTGTCTGTTTTATGTCAATATTATACTGTTTGGATTACTATAGCTTTGTAGTATAATTTGAAGCAAGAAGTATGATACTTCCAGCTTTGTTCTTCTTTCTCAGGATTGCTGTGGCTAGTATTTTGTATTTTGTGGTTCCATACTAATTTTAGGATTGTCTTTTCTATTTTGTAAGAAATGCCATTGGAATCTTTATAGGGATTGCAATGAATCTGTAGGTTGCTTTGGGTCATATGGACATTTTAACAATACTAATTTTTCCAGTCCATGAGCATGGAATATTTTTCCATTTATTGTGTCTTTTTAATCTTCTTTCATCAGTGACTTACAGTTTTCAGTGTACAAGTCTTTCACCTCCTTGGTTAAATTTATTCCTAGGTATTTTATTCTTTTTGATGCAGTTGTAAATGGGATTGTTTCCTTAATTTCTCTTTCTGATATTTCACTATTAGTTTATAGAAATGCAACAGATTTTTGTATATTTATTTTGTATCCTTCATCTTTACTGAATTTTTTTATTAGTTCAAACAGTTTTTGGTGGAGTCTTTAGGGTTTTCTATATATAATATTATGCCATCTGCAAATAGGGACAATTTTACTTATTCCTTTCCTATTTGGATGACTTTTATTTCTTGCCTAATTGCTCTGGCTAGTATTTCCAGTACTATATTGGATAAAAGTGGTGCTAATGGGCAATGTTGTCTTATTCCTGATCTTAGGGAAAAAGCTTTCAGCTTTTCACCATTAAGTATGATATTATCTGTGGAATTGTCATTTATGGCCTTTATTATGTTGAGGTATGTTCACTGTATACCCACTTTCTTGAGAGTTTTTATCATAAATGGATATTGAATTTTGTCAAATGCTTTTTCTTCATCTATTGAGATGATCATATGATTTTTATCCTTTGTTTTGTTAATGTGGTGTATCACATTGATTGATTTGATGTCGAGCCATCCTTCCATCCCTGGAGTAAATCCCACTTGATCAAGGTGTATATCCTTTTATTGTACTGTTGAATTCAGTTTGCTAATATTTTGTTGAGGATTTTTGCATCTATGTTTATCAGGGATATTGGCCTGTAATCTTATTTTCTTATAATGTCCTTGTCTGATTTTGGTATAAGGGTATGGGTGGCTTCATAAAATGAGTATGAAAGTTTCCCTCCTCTTCTATTTTTTGGAAGAGTTTGAGAAAGATTGGTATTAATTCTTCTTTAAATGTTTGGTAGAATTTGCCATTGAAGCCATCTGATCCTGGACTTTTGTTTGTTGGGAGGTTTTTGGTGATTAATTCAATCTCTTTACTAGTAATTACACTGTTAAGATTTTCTATTTCTTCATGATTCAGTCTTGGTAGGTTATATATATATATATATATATATATATATATATATATATATATATATATATATATTATATATATTTATATATATATATGTTTCTAGAAATGTATCCATTCTCTCTAGGTTGTCCAATTTTGTGTATAATTGTTCATAGTAGCCTCTTATGATCCTTTGTGTGATATCAGTTGTAATGTCTCTTCTTTCATTTCTAATTTTATTTGAGTCTTCTTTTCCTTTTTTTCTTGCTTAGTCTAACTAACAATTTGCCTATTTTTTTTTAAACCTTTCAAAAAACAGCCTTTAGTTCCATTGGTCTTTTCTATTGTCTTTTTAGTGTCTATGTCATTTATTTTCACTCTGATCTTTGTTATTTTTTTCCTTCTACTAACTTTGGGCTTAGTTTGTTCTTCTTTTCTAGTTCCTTGAGGTGTAAAGTTAGGTGTTTATTTAAGATCTTTATTTTTTCTTAATGTAGGCATTTATAGCTATAATCTTCCCTCTTAGAACTGCTTTTACTACACCCCACAGGTTTTTGTATTTGTGTTTCCATTTTCATTTGTCTCTAAATATTTTTTTGATATCTCCTTTGACCCATTGGTTGTTCAGGAGCATGTCGTTTAATCTCCATGTATTTGTGAATTTTCCCATTTTCTTCTTGTAATTGATTTCTAGTTTCATACCATTGTGGTCAGAAAAGATGTGTGATATGATTTTAGTCTTAAATTTATTAAGATTTGTTCTGTGGTCTAACATATGCTCTATCCTGGAGAATGTTCCATGTGCCTTTGAGAAGTGTATTCTGCTGCTGGATGGGATGTTCTATAAATATCTGTCATGTCCATCTGGTCTAACATATAGTCCATCTGGTCTAACATATAGTTTAAGTCTAATGTTTCTTTGCTGATTTCTGTCTGGATGATCTATCCATTGTTGAAAGTGGGGTATTGAAGTTGCCTTCTGTTATTTTATTTTATTTTTTTTTTTGCGGTACGCGGGCCTCTCACCGCTGCGGCCTCTCCTGTTGCGGAGGCACAGGCTCTGGACGCACAGGCTCAGCGGCCATGGCCCACGGGCCCCAGCCGCTCCACGGCATGCGGGATCCTCCCGGACCGGGGCACAAACCCGTGTCCCCTGCATCGGCAGGCGGACTCCCAACCACTGCGCCACCAGGGAAGCCCTGCCTTCTGTTATTGTATCACTGTCTATTTCCCCCTTCAGATCTGTTAATATTTGCTTTACATATTTCAGTGCTCCTATGTTGGGTGCATAAATATTTATAAATGTTATATTTTCTTGATGAATTGATCCCTTTATCATTATATAATGACCTTTGGCTTTACATCTATTTTGTCTGAAGTAAGCTACCCCAGCTTTCTTTTGGTTTCCATTTGCATGGGATATCTTTTTCCATCCCTTCACTTTCAGTGTATGTGTTCCTAAAGCTGAAGTGAGTCTTGTATGCAGAACATGGTTGGATCTTGTGGGTTTTTGTTTGTTTGTTTTTTTGTTTGTTTAATAAGCTGCTCTATGTCTTTGATTGGCCATCCAGCCAATAAGAAGTGAGTTCAAGCAACTGTTCTTTATGCTGCAGTGGGATATGGGATAGAAAATATTTTGACAAATACCCTGTACTTTAAAGTTTAGCATTTCCTCCACAAAGGAAATAAAAGATAATGCATTATTATGAGCTACCTGCTTAGATAAATAAAGCCACACAGTGGGAATTTTAATTTGTCAGAACCCTGAATTATTAGTTATCCCTTTTCCTTTGTTTCCCTGGTAATGTTTGGCACATGCCCCCGCTCTCTGTCTTAGTTTCTAGAATTAGATAGGGGAGTTCTGTAGCCTCAAATGGCCATGGATTTTTATTTATTTTGAATTATTTATTTTTTTCTGTGGACTTGTCATTTGTACTTCATGGATTTTGGGGGAAGTTTAGACCAAGGTGTAGCCCTGTCATGAAGAGCAGAGTTGGGATGGGTGAGAAAGTTGAGAAGACTACATTTTGTGGTTTTCTAAGGCAGTGGAGCCGATCCTTACTAGTATAATTTGGGAGGCAATGGAAAACCCCTTTTTTACTAGTGGATATGATCATTTAAATCTCACCCTTTAAAATACAAATATTTCAGTGAGGAGTAAAGCATGAAGATTAAAATTCCAGATGGAACTAGAAGGGAACTTTGCCATCTTCTAGAATAGAGCTTCTCAAAATGTACATCCTCTTAGTTCCTTTCAGGATGTCCATGCTGACATTTGCAATAAAGGTGCAAAAGCAATGGTGAATGAAACTGCTGGCATCTTAACTTAAATAAAGGCAGTCTCACCAAATGACACTAGTAGTCAGGTATTCATCATTACGTACCTAAACATACACACACATACATGTATGCTTAACTTCATGAATGTCCTTGAAGCAGTAAAATTTATTAATTTTATTGGATCTTGACCCATGAGTACATGTCTTTTTTAATATTCTGTAAGATGAGATGAAAAGTACATATAAAGCATGTTTGAGGTTACTGAAGAATGATGATCTCAGAGAAAAATACATTTGTGATTGAGTTGTGAGTTGAACTAGCCACTTTTTTCATGGGACTGAATTTTTCTTGAAAGAACAACCAACAATCTATGGTTATTCAGATTTTAGTGTTTGGCAGACATTTTCTCAAAAAACAAAAAAAGAATGAAGCAAGCCTGCCTCTTCGAGGAAAGTAACTGACAGTACTTGTTACCAATGATAAAATTTAAGCTTTCAAATGAAAATTGAAATTTTGGAAAACTTGTATTTGTCATCATGAGCTTGACAGCTTTCCAATATTTAAAGACTTTTTTCTTGAGATTTGTGGGGATATTAACAAATATGAAGTTTTGATATTATATAATAAAAAGTGTCAAAATGTGGAAGATCTGAATAACTCAGTGGTCCCATATTTTCCAGATGGATGACCAATACATGATGTTACACAATCATAAAGAGTAAAAAGATCCATTCAAAGTACAATATAGAATGCTGGATTTTAATGTAACTGAGTATGAAAAGCTTATTGATAACGGTTTCAGATTCCACACTGTAATTAACCTTTAAGAAAGTACATTTGTTGAGTTTCGTGTGGTACCGAAGAAGAATATCCACAATTATCACAACAGATTGAACTTAGAAGAAAATATGAGAATGCAGCTCTCTCCTGCTAAGCCAGAAACTCGAGAGATTTGCCAAAAGGCAAAGCAATGCCATTCTTCTTACTAAATCTGTTTTGTTCCAGAACATACAGTGACTGTCACACAAATATGTTATTTATGTTATATATGATGGATTTATTTCTATTATCTTTAAATGAAATAATAGATAACTAAACTTAAATTTTCTCAGTTTTAATTTCTAAAGGGGTAATTATCATTAGACAGAAGCCACCTAAATACAGGGACTTGATCATGTTTAAGAGTGTGATCGGGTCCTGAGACTAAAAAGTTTGAGAACTGTTGTTCTAAACCCACCTCCTGACTTTCAAAATGGGTAACAGAGGCCATGAGGTGACTCATCCACTGAGTTGCAGTTGTGACTAGATCTTATTTCAGCAAACCACTTCCAATATTTTCGTTGTTTGTTTTTCCCATTACACTACTACCATGACTGCCTTCAGGTGAATAAGCCACTCTCCAATGGGAGCGTGTACTAATGGAGGTCAGCTGAGGTAGGGCTTTCTTACCGACTGGGAATCAGAGACCAGAGGGCCTCTTTCAGGCAGTGGTCCCTCCATCTGCAGAGATGTATGCTGACAGGAGATGAGGGGGTGCAAGTGAGGAAGAACATTACCTGCTTCCGATTTTATGCCTCTTGTTCCAAAATACAGTGAGCTTTTCCTTGTCCCTCGACTTTTCCTCCAGGGAGTTTGCACGTTGGAAAGTGAACAGCCTGGCTCTAGAAAGGAAGGACTTCTTTAGTTTGCCATTGCCTCTTGCCCCAGAGTTTATCCGGAACATCCGCCTCCTCGGAAGGAGACCCAACCTGCAACAGGTCACCGAAAACCTGATCAAAAAGTACGGCACTCACTTCTTACTTTCTGCCACCCTCGGAGGTAAGCAATACCACGATCCTACACTCATTGGTTGCCAGCTCATCGAAAATAGCTTTAAGACCCCTTGACTATAGCTTCAAACTCTTCCTGGGTCTTTTATTCTTCCTGGCCTATTATTGACTGGGAAACGTTTTCTTTCTGGTGCATTTGTCAACAGTGTAATCTCTTGACATCCAAATTCACCCCAGAACATTGCTTATAAGCATCCTCCTGGGAGGGGATGTGGGGTAAGGAGGTTGGGGGACAGACAGACTCCTACTAAGCACTTGCCAGAAGTGCTCCCACTTTTCTTTTGAGTGAGCCATCTAACCCCGAGGTTTCTCCATATCTTAATATTGGCTGTGGCTACAATAGTGAGACCCGTAGGCAAAGAAGTAAATGTCCACTGAGTCCCTGACCTCTCTGCTTCCACTCTGTAGAGATTGGTAACCAGCCAAACCAATTAGAATGACTCTGGGCTGGATGGAGGCAAAGGTGGAAGGGGACCTATGTCTAGGACCCAGCGCAGAACTGAGAGCTGGGAATAGGCAGCATTCTCTCTGCCCTGGAAAGGAGAAAGCAGGATTTATTATAACATTTAGCTCACTGTCTGATGGACAAAAGGAACTCTCCAAGGGTTCAGGCCAGCTGCCGGCATGTGGTAGGCGCTGAGTGTTTGATGGGAAAAGGGAGGTTGAGCTTCAAGGCTTTTGCCCTTTGTTAGGGAGCAGAAATAGCCACGGTGACTTCTTATAAACAACTTGAGACGGAGAATTTTATCTTCCCCATGGAGGTAGATTGCCTGAGATAGAGATCAATAGAGGATGTTAACTGGATAAGCTGGAGGGGCGGGGGATGAGCTTTGGGAGATTACGGAAGCAGGGAGGAGGCGGAGGGCCTCCCAGGCAGTGGTGCCCTTATCCTGTGGCGCAGTCTGATGACATTGTTCTGAACATGGCATGGATGAGAAGAGTCCGTCAGCAGGGGCCGTGGGCTCCCTCTTAGCTCGGTCTCCCCTGGCGAAGGGTTTCACATTCTTATTGGTAGGGGATTAGGGAGCTGAAGGCCTCACCAGTGCACCCATGTTGTTTGCTGTAGGAGAAGAGTCCCTGACCATTTTTGTGGACAAGCGGAAACTGAGCCGAAAGTCAGAGGTGGCAGGAATTGCCCCTATAGTCGGGGGCGGTGGGAACAGCTCTGCTGTGTCCCTGGAGATCCTGCACCAGCTGGCAGCCTCCTACTTCATCGACAGAGAGAGCACCCTGCGACGGCTGCACCATATCCAGATAGCCACAGGGGCCATCAAGGTAAGGGCCTGAGAGGTCCTGGGAGAGGGAGGGCAGACAGGCAGAGAAAGCAGAGGGAGGCCTGGGTGTTAACTGGCTCCAAGTGAGCCAGGCCTGACTGATGGAAGTGGGAAAGCAGCTTTCTGATGTGGGCACAACCCTAAACCAGCCCTAAAACATGGTCTGCGTCTTCCTTCTGCAGCAAATAGTCACGTGGCTTCTACCCTAAGGCAGGCTCCAGCCGAGGGACTGTGGTGAAAGGTAGACAAGGGCCCTGCTCTCCAGAGGTTACATTCTGGTGGGGGATGAAGATAATACACAAGTAAAAAATCAGCCCAGTAATTCCAGATAATGATATAAGGAAAAGACCGAGTCGTAGGTACAGATTTCCTGAGGTAAGAGAGGGGAACAGTGAGTATTAGCCAGATTGGTCGAGGGAGGGCACTTTGGGTTTAGACTTCGAGGCTGAGATCTGAATCCTTAGAAGTCAGCTGTGTGTAGATCCGAGGGAAGGGTGTTCAGGCAGGGGGAACAGTAAGTGCTAAGGCCCTGAGGCAGGAACCAGCGTGGTGCCTTGGTGAAACACAGAGAAGACTGCTGTGACTGCAGTGAGATGAACAAGAAGGATGCTGGTCCAAGATGGAATTCAGAGGTAGGCTGGAGCCAGATCACGTGGCTGTGAGAAAGTGCAATAGAAAACAAGCAGAGGGGTGATAGGATTTCATGTATGGTTGAAAAAGCTCAAGAGTTACTGTCACTTTAATAACTATAACTTTCATCCCATGTTCTCTACTGACATCTAGACGATTTCTAGGACAGTTCATGTTGTTTGAGGGAAGACTAGTGAAGATACTTGAGAACACTGGATATTCTACTTCTAAATATAAAGTTAGGATGCTGAGGGGGTTCAGTCTTGTCTTACATCCTGCCTTCATCCCATCCAAGACTCACAAGGAAGTTTTATCATTCTTTCATTCATTTGTTCAATAAGTATTTAAATTTTTTTATTTTATTTTATATTGGAGTATAGTTGATTCACAACATTGTGTTAGTTTCAGGTGTGCAGCAGAGTTATACATATTCACATATCTATTCCTTTTCAGATTCTCTTCCCATACAGTTTATTACAGAGTACTGGGTATAGTTCCCTGTGCTCTACAGTAGGTCCTTGTTGATTATTTGTTTTACATATAGTAGTGTGCCAATCCCAACCTTATTGAACACCTGTATGTGTCAGGGACTGTTCTGGATACTGAGAATCCAAGAGTGAACAAAACATATGAAGTCCCTGCCCTCGCGAAGCTGAAATTCTAGTGGTGGAGACATAATTAAATACATGAACAGTGTCAGGTGGGCTTAATGGTATAAAGACATGAAGTCAGGGAAGGAGATAGAGGGTGATGGGGACATGGTACTTTAGGGAAGACCAGAGATCTGAATGAAGCAAGGGAGTGAGTCACATGTATATCTTGAGTGAGTGCATTCTAGACAGAGCGGGGAGTGAGGGCAACTGCCCTGAAGTGGGAGTGTGCTTGGTAGGATCCAGGAGCACCGGTAGTGTAGCTGGAAGGAGTCAAAAGGGAGGTAAGGTGGCAGATGAGGCTCCAGTGGTCGCAGGGCCTGGATCATGAGGGTATTACCGATCAGGGAAGAGAGGAGAAAGAGGGATCCTGGAGACCAATGCAGTCATTACTGCACTGGTCAAGGTGAGAAACAGTGGTGGCTTGGACAAAGCTGGTGCTATACAGGTGGTGAGACATTCACAGGTCCAGGTTTTGATGGTAGAGCCTATTGAGTGTTAGCTAAGAAATTGGAAGAAAGGAGTCAAGATTAACCGTGAGATTTTTTGGCCTGAGCAACCTGATGAACAGTGATTTCATTAACTGAGGATAACACTAGGGGGAGATGCAGATCTGAAAGAAATAAATCAAGAGTTCAGTTTTAGACATAGCGTATTTGACATTCCTATTAGATGTCTAACTAAAGATATCTGACAGGCAGTTGGCTATCAACACCAGGATTTAAAGAGAAATGTCATGATTGGAGATATAAGTTTGGCTTACAAATATATCCACATATGTAGTTGGTATTTAAAACTTTGGGAAAGGAGGAGATGAGATCACTCGAGGACTGAATGCAGCTAATCAAGTGGCCCCAGGGCTTTGAGTTGTGAAGCACATCAATTTTCAGAAATGGGCCAAACGAGGAGGATTCAACAAAGGAGGCTGAGACAGAGCATAAAGGTATGAAGAGAACCAAAGCTGGATCACAAAGCCATGTGAAGAAAGTGATTCACAAAAGAAGGAGCAGGCAACTGTTGAGCAGTCAGATTGAGAACTGACCTTCAACTTGGCATCATGGAGGTAACTGGTAACCTAGATAGGAGTAGCTTCAGTGGCATGAAGGGTATAAAAGGCTGAGTGGAGAAGGTTCAAGAGAGAGAACAAAGTGAGGAATCAGAATAGTAGAGACAGTTCTTTAAAGGTCTTGCTGTAAAGGCTCATAGAAAAAATAGGTGATAGCTGGAGACTGATGGGGGATCAAGGGAGCTTGTGTTTTTGTTTTTAAAATGGGAGATATTCCAGAATATTGGTATGTTGATTAAAATGACTCAGTAGAGAGGGGGAAAGTGATGGTGCAGAGAGACAGGAGATAATTGCAGAAGCAATCGAGGTGGTGAGAGGTTGCTATTCCAGGCACAAGTGGAGCAGCAGGTCTCACACAGGACCATGAACACTTCATGCTTTGGAGGCGGAGGCTGTACAGAGCTCACAGCTCACACGTGCAGTGGGATGGCAGATGTGGCAATGGGACGATGCGGATGTTCTCTTCTGATTTATTCCGTTTCCTTGATGAAACAAGCAAAGTCCATGGCTAAGTGAAAGAAGGAATTGTTGAGAAAAGAATGTACGAAATGGTCATTCAGAGCGTTAAGGTCATCAACTGACGAGATGACTAGATAAATGGACCGGATTGTTGGGTGTCACCAAGGACTGACTCATTTGAGACTCATGGTCGTAATTACAACATGAGGCCTGTCAGCGGCGTTGTGAGTTTTATCAGCTACATTCAGCACGTCTTGTTCAGACAGGCATGGGAGAGATGGACAGCTGGATTTAACCAAGGGGTGTGTGTGTGTGTGTGTGTGTGTACAAGATGAAAGAAAAAATAGGCAAGGGAGTTGAGAGTATATAGAAAGGAGTGATTACAGTGGTGGATCAAGGGGTCTGAGACCATTATAGGATGATAGTGAAAAGTTGGCCAGGTCAAAAGATTGGGAGTCTCAGTAGATTTGATGACTTGTTATAGGGAAGAGACTAGAGTAGGTACAAGTGTGTAATGCTTTATATTGCTATTACAGAGGGTCAGGTTCTGGGGCACGGCCATGGGCGTGGGAGCCTAAGATGGGGTTGGATAGAGGACAAGATAAGGAGGTGAGGAGGCCAGGGGACTGGGAGGCTGGGTATTAAGGGATCACCTATATGGATGCTGACGTCAGCAGGAATGATACAGACCCGGGTGGTGGTAAGAAAGAGGGTGGTGAGCAAGCTAAATACTGAAAATCCTCAATGAGGGAGGGGGAGTGACAAGAAAAATAGACGGCAACACGGAGGAGTAGTGGGTGATTGTCTTCACGTTTAGAGAGGAAGGAGGACCGGTGTTCAGGATATCACAGCGGAAGACCCACCTCACTTCATGCCAGTGTGAGGTGTGGGAAGGCAGACAGCCACTGCTAGAGAGGACGGCAGGGGAAACCACATCCTCCAGAGCTGCTAGGTTGTGCTTAGAATGAAAAGGTGAAGCGGACTCTTGAGAAGAGATTGAGGTTATAGATGTTCTTGCTGAGGAGTGATCATGAGATCCAGAGAGCATGATGGAGGTTAAGTGAAGAAAAGGGGTCAGATTGGGGGATGGCCAGTGTCTGGAGTGAGAGTCTGAGAGAGGAGGAAGACGGAAGTTCAGACAGGCTAGGGTACGTTTGGGAGGCTGGTATCTTAGGCAGCTTAAAATGATGTAAAAAGAACTGCAGTAGCACAGAGTGGGTTTTACCAAGAAGACAGAACTCTGTGGAAGCCCTCTCACCCTTCAGTCCTCTAGTGGACTGTGTCAAAGTTGGAGAAGAATTGGTCTTATCCATTCGTGAAAGGTAGGCCTGGATCAGTAACTCTGTGGTCCCATTAATGTCCCTTCCTGTCCTTTGACCTGACCAACTTCTCACTTTCTCTCATCCCTCCATGGCCTCATTGTCTTTTTGCCCAACTTAGATCTCTTGGTCCATCACTATAATCACTCCCTTGCATATTCTCTTCAGCTTACCCTTTGCCTCCTCGTCATGCCCACGGCCATTCCTATAATTCAGAACCTCATCACGCTTACCTGATTTTCTCACATAACTAGTCTTCCCATCTGCATTCTCAGCTCTGCTCCCTGATTCACGATCTATGCTGCTCGCACGAGCGCACATCGTCATATCGTATCATTCCCCTGCTTAAAATCCTTCAGTGGTTTTTGACTACATGGGACAGAGCCCACACCACCGCCTTCCATCCAGGGCGGCAGTGTGAGGCATTGGAAAGAACCCACGAGTCTGAGCTCTACCACTGCTCATGGCAAGGCTTTGATCAAGTTACCAAACTTCTCTGAGCCCCCATTTGATCCTTCTCAAATTGTTGAACAATCAGAATAATTTCTAACGTGAAGGATTTCTGGAAGTTCAAATTAGAAAATGTAGAGAGGACATGAGCCACAGCACAAGTGGACCTTGAAAAGGGATAATTCCTCTTCTCAACAAAATGGGAAGGCAGTTGAAGACCTGCTGTCCCTGTTGTCTTTTTAGTTTCAGCTCCAAATGCTCCTTTTACACTCTTCTCAACCCTTGTTTCCCCCCTCAACCCTTCACTTACCATTTATTCCATGTAAGCCAGTCCTGTCTACCTCCTAGTCTTTGTTCAGATATGCCATGCTCTTGAGTCTCCCTTCCTGGTACCTGCTGTCTTTTTTGCTTACAATCCTCATCTGTTCACCTGAGTGGCTTTTCCTAACCCTTCTTCGCTTGGCTCAAAAAGGTAACTCTTTCGTGAAGCCTTTCCTGACTCCCAAGGTAGTTAAATGTTCCTCTTCAGTGTTTCAAACACATGCCTCCCTTATACGGATTATCATTTGAACTGATTGCTACCTAACGTGAGAGCCTCTGAAACTATGCGATTCTTATGGGAGGGACTGGGTCTCAGGCATCTTTGGTTCCCGGTGAGAGTACAGAGCCTGCCACATTATGGATAATGAGTAAAGGTTTGCTGAGTGAATGAATGAGTCACTGACCCCACTTTTCACATGGGTTGGGCTCTTCTCAGTGTGTGTGCAAGTGCCTGTAAGCGTGTTAAGTTGAAAGAAACAAGGTGGATGCAGTATCAAGATGATTTGTTAAGAGAACTCTGGTGAAGGATACCATAGGTCTCTAAGAACAAGACACTAGATCCAATCCAGACACATAGGTGTGGTAAAAGAACAGTAACGCTCCCAGGTTACTCTGTTTCTTGTTGGAACACGCCTCTACTTTTTCATCTCTGCCTGCTTCATTTTCCTGCATCTCCTGTTCTTTCCTCTGTTTATTCTAGACTTTCTGTACACCGGTGGCTTCAGCCCACCTTTAGCTTTGTCTTGCTCTGAAGCTGACTCTGGCCCTGGCTGGACGTAATCTGTTTCGTCTCTCAGCCAGTGCACTCAGGACGGGGACTCTTCTCTTGCTCATTGTAGTATCCTCAGTTCCTGGTACATAGTAGGTGCTTGATAATTATTTATTCCGAATTTTGTAAGCGTCCATGATCAACTCTTAAATTTCTTTTTTCTCTCAGTATCACAGTTCTAAATTCCCCGGAGAAAGAGTCTGGTTCAGGATTCATCTCAGGCCAACACAAAGAGCGGGGGTTACGTAATCTCAACCATGGCTCACTGATTCACTTCTTTAGCAAGGACTGTGGGTGATAGCGTGAGAGGTGGGCAGGCACTCGAATCCACGTCTGTTATAGTGCCTGTAGATGCACGTTCTCGAACTAGAGCCACTGCCCGTCTCCTCCAGAGAAGGGCCACCATCCTCGGAAGCCTCTTCTTGGAACTCCTCGGTCCCACGTGGCATGAGAGAGGATTATTCAGCTTCCGCTGAGCTGCTTGACCTGTAGCTGTTTCTGTTTGGGAACACCGTGGGTTCTCCCCATGGGTTGCAATTCAGAGAACCATGAAAAAAAACAAGGCATTTAGTGTCTTCTCCCCCCCTCTGCTCATCTCCACATAGTTTAGTGACCTGTCCAAGGACGCACCCCTAGACTAAGGAGCAAAGGGAGGTGTTGGCATCCTGTGCCACAGTGCTGCTCCCTTGCTAGGGTTGACCTGACCATTTTGTCCTGATAGTAATGGTGTTCCACAGGAGGCCATCTCTTTGCCTTAACACACAGCGTTTGCAGATCCAGACAGCAGGGTCCCCCTGCAGCACACCCCTGTGAACTCACACTCCTCTGCTGGTACTGCAGCCCCTGCCACCTACTTCCCTCTCCTGAACATGCCTTCTCAGGGCTTGAGCTGGTTTCCAGTGTGGTCATTGCTCTGGATGGAGGTGAGGTGGAGGTGAGGGGCTCTGCCCATTTACTCAGCCTTGGTGAAGGAAAGACCCTCGAGCATATCTTCCTGTTGCTTGTTTCTCTAAGCAAAGGTGCTCTTACTTTCTACCCTTTGTTAGCAACTTCTTTGCACTAATGTGGAGAAAGAGCACCCTGCCCCCTTTTGTTTATCCAACACACGCCCGAGACCCCACTGAACATCCCCCTCTGTTGCAAGGTTTACCCTGGTCAGTACATACCTCTGTTGCAGGATTTGTCACATTAGACTGCAGCTGTTTACGTGCCCATCTCCACCTGCCCACACACAACAGCAGGGCTTAGATCAGTGGGGACTCTTTTCACATGCATACAGTTCCAGGTCCCTTCACAGTGTCGGGTGTGTGGTGAGACACTCAATAAAATGCCTGACTGATAGCGGAAGGCAGGTTACCTGGTTTAGTGGGAGACGAACTTACTCAAGTGAGAAGACCGGGGATTGGGTTTCAACCTTGATACTTACTATTCCTATGGTCTTGGGAAGTTAGTTATTGAACTCCATGACATGGACTTACCAACTGTTTTACTCACCTGTACCCAGGGCTTATATTCAGCTGATATGACCACATCAGTGATTAAAATATTAAAACACTTCCATACAGGCTGGTAAATCATCTTCACCCAATCTGCTGTGTGCCACCCTAACCACCTTTATCTCTCCCCTGGAACCCCGGGATCTCCCCTAATAGTAACCAAAGGACTAATGTAACTCTGGAGACCCTCAGAGCCCTGCTTTGGCACTACGGCTGGCACCTCTCCTCATGAGTGACGTCCTACCTGCTGATACATACTGTGAATAACATATTGTAAATATCACCCCTCACTCTACCGTAGGATGGGGGGTGACACCAAATGATATAGTTCACATGAAAACACTTTGAAAACTGTAAAGGGCTGAATACATATTCATCCTGTCCATAATTCCCAGGAAGGGATCGGAGCCCTGAAGGAAGGGAGGGGCCTATTTCCTAGTTGTAGCTCACCCTCTGATTCATTGAAGGCTGAGGAGGGACTTAGTGAGGAGGGTTTGAGATGCTCATGAGCTGCCCGAAAAGAGCCCACATAAAAGTTCACGTGGATTGCAGGATGGCAAGAGGGAGTGGTTCTCACAAGCATTCTTAAAGTGACTTGTCCAAATTTCTCCCTGTAGCAGCCTGGGATTCAATTTGCAGCTCTTTGAATCACACACACTGTCAGCCGTGCTCTCCTGGCCGGCCCTATCGCTCACAATTAGAAGCCCATTTCACTCGAGCTTAGCTTCGCAGGTGCCCCCCTAGGTAGGACAAGAGCAGCCAGGGAGTTAAGGGCAGGGGGAGGAGAACAGGCTCACTGGAACGAGGGTTTGCACAATCTGGCATTTATGGAAAATTGGATGCGCTAATGAACCTGAGATCCATCAGGGCTTTCTGAAGGCAGGACTGTCTCTATCAACAGGCCAATTAGCACACAATTATTTTCTCCCGAAAGCTTATCTGAGGCGCTCTTTGAATGCTTGCGCCTGAGTGAGCTGCACTTTCCATTACCTCCGGGGGCCCTCTTTAGAATCCGCCAAAGCTGTCTGCCTCTTCTACAGGGAGAGGCACGGGGTTCTCCGCTCCAACCTGCCAGGGACTCTGGGGCTTTCATCACTCGGGGGGAGGGGTCCTCAGCTCATCCTGCTTATCAAGTCAGTGCTCAGGCAATGTCTGCAAGAGGACCCTCTCCAGCTCCCCTTCTCCTTCCCACCTCCTTGCTTCTCTAGGGAAGACAGAGGTGGCTCAGAGCAGAGTAGCAGGGGAAAGAGCAATGACTTTGGGATCTAGTAAAACCTGCGTGAGCCTTCCTCACTCGTGGAGATCTGGCTTGAGTCATTTCCTCTAACAGGAAATGATCAGGGGGATCATGGTCTTTGTCTCTTCTTCATTCCTGTCCTTGTGCCACAATTAACACAGTGGAGCTACTCACACCCTTTCAATGACTTACCTAATTGATTATCCTCTTGTAGAACTGACCTTTGGAAATAGCAAAGTAAAGGTCAGAAAATCGCATCAGAGCCGGCCCCAGAATATTGAACAAGATTGTGGTGGCGGGGGCGGGGGTTGGAAAGCAGACGGGTTGGTGGTAGATAGGTAGGCATAGTGGTAGGATAAAGGGGAGGAAAGTGGCTGTGCTATATGTGCCCCCTTGGGGGTCGTCCTACTTCTGCGTAAGGTGTGTAGCTTTCTCACCTGTTGCTGGTGAGTGTTCAACTCAGGAGTGGGTGGACAGAAAAGCCAGGGCAGAACTCAGGACAGTATGGTGGCCAGCTTACCTGGAGGTGGGGACAGGCAAATCTCCCAAATACCACACTCAGCATCCCACTCTGCCCTTCAGCCCATCCCATTCCAAGAGAGGCAGGGTTCCCCAGAGTAGCTGGGCTAGTCCTTGGCCATAGCTCTTCTTATAGGAATTTTTGCACCGTGTGGATAAAGAAGACTTTACCTTGACATAAGCCTGACTCTGCCTTCCCACTGCAGTTTGACAACTAGCCACTCACCAACTCACCCAATACAGAGACATTATTCAGCACCAAGTGCCCACCTGTGGAGGGAGGTAGGCTCACGTGGAACACCAGGATTATAGAAACATGTTTCCTTGTCTGTAAACTCCTTATGGTAGTGGCTGTCTTACTGTGAGTTTTGGATTCTCTTTGAATATGTAATAGATGAATAAATGAGTGAAAGAATAAATGAATGAGTCAAATGAATCGTAGCCCTGCAGGTGACTAGCTGTGTGACCTTGAAGAAATCATTTAACCTATCTGGCCTTGGTTTCCTTATCTGTAATATGGGATAATAATATCTAAAGTGTATACAATTTGTCTTAGCCCATGTTCACCTTCTGAAGAGAGGGCAGATCACTAAAATACTTTGGATGAACTGGTCTGTTTACACTTGTTTTTTAGGGTGATACTATCTAAATGGGTTTACCTCATTTTAATTTTCTGCAGCCCTTTGACGTGCCCTCACAGGAGGCCCGGGGCTTTGAACTGGAGTCTGAGGACTAAAAAGTCAAAGCCCTGTTTCAGCTAACTCAGCAGCTCTGTGGTCTCGGGTACTGTAACTCCCAGAACCTTGGTTTCCTTCTTTGAAGGGTGATAGGAGTGGGATTTGTCTCCGAGTTAGTGGGAAGGTTAAATGGCATGATCTTGGAGGATGAACTTGGAAACTGTGCAGAGGTTTCCTGCCTCTGTCATGGCCTTGATCCCGTCCCCGATCCATGCCGGGTCTTGCTGCCTCTCATGCACTGTGTCTATTGCTTCCCCTTGGTCTTGGTCTGCAGTTACCTCTTTTTCTCCCAAATCCCCCCTTCCCTCGCATCCCTCCTCATCCTTCAAGACCAATTTATATATCACCTTCTCCATGAAGCCTTCTCAGACTGCTTTAAGCTACAAGGTTCTCTCCCGTCTCTCTCTTTACTGTATTAGTCTGTGTCATACCATCTCTCACTTAATTACTCTCTTCCATGTGTATTTTTTAAGACCAAGTATACTAAATTCTCTTTAAACATGTCACTTACACTTTGATATTCACCACGGTAACTAGTGGGACGGCAGACAGTTACACTCCACACTTTCCAGCCCATGGGTTGTAGATCATGCTGCCCCTTCTTTTTTTTTTTTTTGGGCCGTGCCGTTCAATCCCTGGTTTTAGTTTTCCCCAACCAGGGATTGAACCCGGCCTCTCAGCAGTGAAAACCGAGAGTCCTAACCACTGGACCACCAGGGATGCTGCCCCTTCTTTTTCTCAAAGTGCTTTCCCTCCCTTCTCTTCTTGTCCACTTTCTACTCACCTTTAAAGACCAATTCAGTTGGTGTCCCCTCTGCAACTCCTTCCCTTGTTTAGAGCTGTGGTTTCCTCAGGGCTCCTCATGGTGCTTTGCGCCTGCTCGATGTGGATGTGTATCAGTCAGTTGGATATGTACCTGCCTCCCCCACAGGGTGTAACCTCCTGGAGGACACACTACATAACTTGTACACCTTTGTGCACACCTCTCCACCCCCCGAAGCCTGGAACAGATTACTCATACATTCTCTAATTTATTGAGTACCTGCTATGTGCCAGGCACCCTGTTGAGTGCTGTTGACAACCTCGTGAGCAAAATAACTATGAGCTTACCTCTGTAGAGCCTTTAGTGTGTGGAGGACCCAGGCTTTAACTAAATACTCGCAGGAAAGGATGGAAAACTGCAAGTTGTATGCTTGTTGCGGAGCCGAGGTGCCCGGAGCTAGGAGAGAAGGTCAGAGGTCTCAGGGCCAGTTTCCTTGAAGAACTCCGAGAAAGGCACTCTATGAATGTTTGCTAAATGGTAGGGAATTGAACAGTGGCTGCCCAATAAATACTCGTTGATTGGTTGATTGATTTTTGGCAAAGCCTCTGGAGATCCTGAGAAGAAAGGGCCTCGGGTCCCCATCATTCTTATTACATAATTATTTCAGTGCATTTAAAGCTCCCCATTTTTCATCTTATACTTTAAACATCAGGGAAAAACCGATAGGCCAACTTTATAATATGTTAAAATGACTGCGGTGTTTTGGAATATTACATAGCTATAAGAGTTTATGTATATTTAATACGCTTATTAAAATATGCAGTAAGCCCATGGCTGATTTTCTCTAAGGACGTCTCAGTGCCGAGGTGGGATTTAAATGTTTAATATTAATAATAATACTCATATTTCTCTAGTGCTTTTCATCTTCGGGATCCCTAAAGCCTGTGAGCATCACATCAAGTGGATGCAGCTGGGCTTGCCAGCGGGCTGACAGCATCCTCATCTGCCCTCCTTTCTTCCTCTGGGGGAGGAGAAGGGGGAACTCCAACACAAAGGTTCCAGCTTCCACTGCCTACATTGAGTTTCCTCTTCCCAGACTCAGATTCCCTCTGGCTCCCTCTGAAAGGGTTCCAATTATGTACAACTCCTGCCACCAGCCCTATACCACTGATACTCCCTGTCTTAGAACAAGGGAAAAAGTGGCTTTATGCTCCTGGGGTAGGGAGATACATGCCTTTCCTTGGGCTGGTCCAGGACAGGACATAGAGCCTGAGATTGGCTGACCGGAAAAGGGAAGTGCAAAGGGAAGGTCTCAGCTTGTTATATAAACCCACCCCCTGCCCTTCCTTCTCTAGGTCACAGAGACCAGGACTGGTCCCCTGGGCTGCAGCAACTACGACAACCTGGACTCGGTCAGCTCTGTCCTGGTACAGAGTCCGGAGAACAAAGTGCAGTTACTCGGTAAGGAGCCCTGTGACGTTTTTACACTTTCCATACACGGTAAAAAACAACAACAACAACAACAACTTAGATCACCAAAAGGAAAAAGTCCTGCCTGCCCCATGTGGCTAAACCCTTCTGAAGACAAGAACTACCACTGGTTCTGGAACTTGTATTTAACAACTTTCCATCATTCTTTTGAGAAAACTTCTGACATGGTTCACTTTACACCTCGACCATTGCTCAAACCACTGGACACCCAAATCCTCCCACCTCCCATCCTTTCCAGGACCTCTGTCACTATCCTACAGCAACAGCACATCCATCATCATATACCTTGATCTCGTTGGCGATCTCCTTTGATGTCCAAAGAACCCTCTGCTTTATCCTAAGTACACATTGGGGAGTAGCTGGCCTTTGCAGAGTGGTTATGGGGTACCGTCTCTAGCTTGACTAAGAGCTACACAACTGTGGGACCATTGGTTACCCTGAGAGTGTTCCCTGCTTTCTGTTACTAGTCTGCAGTCTTCAATGGGAGATCAAAGCCAGGAGAAGAGTTTGAGAAGAATAGGAGCCTTAACTGGGGACAAAACAGGCAGAAACAGAAAAGCGAAAGGAAGGGGAACGACCCTAGGTCTGGAGCTGGGAGATAAGGGGAGGCACTCAGCTCCTGCTGTCTGTCCCCCAAGCATCCTGGGGGCAGAGCCATGCAAACTGATTCAGACAGAGCTGTTTGGCAATGGGAAAAGTTCATTCTTCTTAAGGCCTGAGTTGGACTCTGTTTAGGATATTATTGTCTTGGTATTATAAAATCGATAGCCGTCACCCAGGATCTGTGATTACAAATTCCAGGCAACCTGAGCCAGACGTAACCCCTCAATGCTTTAGGCATCAAGAAGCATACAAAAAGGAGGAAAAGACTCCTGTATTTAAAGCCGCCCAATGCAATTAGCATCCCTCTTCTCTTAGGTCCCTGGATGGGCTGAAGTTCAGAGTGTCTGGTGGTTCATTTGGAATAGTTTATGCTATTTAATTTTATAGCCCATCACTCATGCAGACATTGCTCGGGGCACTTATTTTGTAGCAATAGGAAATGTTAGGAGGAGGAGGGAGCTAATGCGGGAGGTGAAAGGAAAGGACTTGGAGAGGGCTGAGTGTTGAAAGCAAGCGTGTGTGGACAGCGTGCATGGGGAGGGCTGCTCAAGTGCCACTGTGGGCACGTCAAGAAAGGAAGGTTTAGCAGCCGTTCAGAACAGGAGGTAGATCACAAACAAGAACAACAAACATCTACCACGGCTGCAATTCTAAGTTATATTTTGAGGTCTGCCGAGACTGGGTTACATACTTTGGGCTCTCTGATTTCCTGCCAAGGACAAGGTCAAGGGTGTGACAATAAAGAGCTGGCAGATATCTGATGAAAGGGGAGCTCATCCCGTCCAGAAGTCCTCGCGTCCCTCCCTCTCCTGGCACAGTTTCTCCCAGTGTCCCTGCTGGGAGAGCCTCCTGCAGGTCTGACCTCGAACCGGGCTGGGCTGCAACCAAAGGCATGCCCGTCCTTCATTCACCTCTGGATATGCTTCCAACAGCCGCCCTGTGTGGCTTGAAGCCAACTAGGAATCTGTTCTGCTGCTGGTGAACCAATATCCACCACAGATGGGTAGGAAAACTGAAGCTCGGAGCAATTTAGTGGGTTATATTCAAGACCAGAGGCAGCTAATTAGAAAAGAGAGCTGAGAGACATTCATATCTATCCAGGCTCAACTGAACTTGGGGCATCCATCGCCATCTTGCTTTCACATCGCGTTAAGGGTTAAACCCTGAGATAGGCAGCCAGTCCCAGTTATGCAGTATGACCCAATGGGACAAGGACAGGGTCTGACACCAAGCTGACTTTCCCAGCACTGTGACTTGGGCAGGTCACCGTGGTCACTGGACTGGGATTTCCTCATTATAAGAGCCTCAGTATGACCACAGTGTTGCTTGTAGTTGTATATGGAAAGTGCTTGCTGTAGTGCCTGGCCACTGTGTACCCACACCACCTTGTCCCTACCTCCTAAGCAGGACAGCCTCCTTGGTCATCGGGGCTAAGGTGGGAGGCCCAGGAGGGTCAGCATTCAGAAGTATCCTAGGAGGCCTGCCTCTCACCTCAGAGAAGCTAGAAACAGGATGGCAATTGGAGGCAGAGCAAAAAAGCCCATCAAGCCTTGATTCTTCCCCCACGAGGGCTATAAGCTCTTCCTTTATCTGAAACATCTTCCCATTTCCATCCTAGAAATGCTGACACGTAGCCAATAAGCCCGTTCATATGATATGCACGCTCTCAATTTGGCTGATGTGAGGGGTTTGACTAAGCCTTGAGCTTTGACGTGCCCCATCTGTCACCGGGACAGCAATAACCCTGTGTCCCAACCAGCTCAGCAGGATCAGGGCCTGGGGTGGCCGTTCTTGGGCCCAGCATGCACAAGTCAGCAGAACCCCAGCTGGGGATCCTGCAGCCTTGGGTGTGGGAAACCGAGTACTCCCTGGCCCTGCCCGGCAGTTCCCTGACTCGTCCTTTCCTTAGGCCTGCAGGTGCTGCTGCCCGAGTACCTGCGGGAGCGCTTCGTGACCGCTGCGCTCAGCTACATCACATGCAGCTCTGAGGGCGAGCTCATCTGCAAGGAGAATGACTGTTGGTGCAAGTGCAGCCCCACCTTCCCAGAATGCAATTGTCCTGACGCTGACATCCAGGCCATGGAGGACAGCCTGCTGCAGATCCAGGACTCCTGGGTGACTCACAACCAGCAGTTTGAGGAGTCAGGTGAGCAGTCAGTCAGCCCAGATTTCCTCCCTGTCAATGGGAGGTGGCTGAGAGGTACGGGGTAAGAACCCGGGGCGCTCAGCTTGGCTCCTGGCTCAGCCGCTTAACTGGCTGGGTGACCTCCAGCAGGTTATATGACCACCCCAAGTCTGAACTCATTTTCTTTTTTTGTATATGCAAACAGACCTAATACCTACCAAAGTGATGCGTTTCAAGGACTTAATAAGCTAAGGTAAATATAATTGAGGCCATAGGCCTTGTCTGTCTTGTTTGCCACAGATTCCACAGTGCCTGCACACAAGGTGCACAGTGAATATTTGTTGAATGAATGAGGCACACGGCATGTTTCTAGGAGGCACCGAGTACATGCTGGTGATTGCTTATTGCAGGTATAACTGATATCAATGTCACCTTGAGACTAAGATTCAGAGGGCTTGGTTTTGAGTTCTTATTCCGTGTTATGGCTTGAATGTTTGTATCCCCTCAAATTCATATGTGGAAAATCTGATGCCCAAGGTGATGGTATTAGGAGGTGGGGACTTTGGGATTTGATTAGGTCCTAAGGGCCGAGCCCTCATGAACGGGATCAGTGCTCATATAAAGGAGGCCCCAGAGAGATCCCTTACCTCTTCCAACATGTGAGGACCCAACAAGAATTTTGCCATCTGCAACCCAGAAGAGGGCCTTCACCAGAACCTGCCAGCAGCCTCCTGATCCTGGACTTCTGGCCTCTGAAAATACATTTCTGTTGTTTACGCCACCCAGTCTGTGGTATTTTGTTATAACAGCTTGGACAGACCTCAACACACCTCATTACTGACCCTTTGTCCTAACTTTGCTTTAGCCCTGAAGCTCCTCAGTGCCTCCATTTCTTCATCTGTAAATGAGGGAAAATGATAATAATAGGTGGATGGATGGCCCATATGGAGCAATGTAGATAAAGTATAAAGAACTCTGCGTGATACAGAGTTCTTTATACTTTTCAGTATTAAATGAATTTAATACATTTCAGTATTAAATGAATAATAGTTATATGGATGTATCTCAAAAAAACAATACTGGATAAAACAAAGCAAATGAAAAAGGTTATGTATTATATATACATAATTGTATTTAAATAACATTTATATGTAATACTGTAATAACATATTAAATATAATACATATTTAGTACTATTTGATGTTTAAAACATACTAGCCAATACTTAATATTTTTATGGATAAATATATTTTTAGAAAACGTTAAAAAATATAGTAATAAAGAAAACATTCAAGAGAGTAGTTACATCTAGATAAAGATGGAGGGGGAAGTTTAGGGCCTTCAAGTATATTTGCTTTGCCATATTTCTTTTAAAAAAAAATCTGAATTCAGTATGGCAAAATGGCAACTCTAGGTGGTGGGCACATGGGAGTTTATCTTGTTATTCTCTGTGCTGTTTTGTATACCTAAGTGTTTCATAAAAAGAACTGTGCACACACTACTAGTTGTTAATGTCATTACTAGGTGTGATTTTCCAGTCATCTGGGTGGGGGCTGAAGAACAGGGACTTGAGAAATCAGAATGAACTGAGGCCCCAGGCATTGCCATCTCAGGTCTTAAACAAGGCATTCAGTTGCTAAGGAGAGTATCATATTCCGGCCCCCAGCTGCATTGGACCAATGGTGGTGGGATGCGTTAGGTAATGCTAGAGTGTGTGGGAAGGACTTTGGGCTTTCAGCACTAGGGATTACTGCCAGTGAGTGAAGGAGGACTGTCCAGACCCCCATCAGGAGACGTGATGGCTGCAGGTTCCAAGTAAAAGCAGGTGCATAGACAGAGATCTGAGCGTGAATTCAGAAAACACACTGTGCCCAGGAAGCTCTGAGGAGGACTCAGACTTGCAGTAGGAGCTAAGAACCAGAAAGCACATTGCTTCCGGGTTAGTTTCAAGAAAGAATGGGTGTCTGGCCAAGAGGTAAATCTCAAAAGAGAGGAAAGGTGTTTCTAGAGTCAGAGAGAAGGACATGGAGGGAAGAGGCTGGTCTCAGGGACTGAAAGGCTTCTAAGAAGACTTCTGAGCTGGGTGCTCCCTCTTCTGTGTCTGCATTTGCCAGTCTTGTCCGCCCTCACCTTCATGAGTGCCTCACACCTTCCCTAAGGGTGTGGTGGTGTGATTGAAGAAGATTGTGCATGAATTATAAGGTGGTATAAAGGGCAAGAGAGATGCATCCCAAGGTCATTGGCCCTGTGGGTGGTGACAGAGATGTGTTTTGAAATTCAGAAGCATATTAGAAACAGGAAGGTTGGGAAAGAATCCATATCTTAAGGTATGTCAATCATCTCTGAATAAGGCTGTTTGAAAAGAAAGAAATAAAAGGGCCCGGGAGGGTGAATGTGAAGCCTCCTTCCTCATACAGTGACTGAAGGGCGGGCTGGGTCTGGGGGGAGGGGGGAGGTCCTCCTGATGGGCACCCATCCAGGTGCCCCTCAGCTCAGCTCTCGTGTTCTTACCCACAGAGGAATTCCAGGCCCTGCTGAAGCGGCTGCCGGACGACAGGTTCCTGAACTCCACAGCCATCTCCCAGTTCTGGGCCATGGACACCAGCCTCCAGCACCGCTACCAGCAGCTGGGAGTCAGCTTGAAAGTGCTGTTCAAGAAGACCCATCGGATCGTCCGCCGGCTCTTCAACCTCTGCAAGCGCTGTCACCGGCAGCCCCGCTTCCGCCTGCCCAAGGAGAGGTGAGCACCCCAGATGCCCGAGCCAGAGCACGTCACCCATGACAGCCACTGAGGCCGGGGAGGGCCCCTGTCCAACACAGCAGAGCTGGGAATGCTGGCGCACACACGGCCTGTTAGAGTCTCCTATTATCTTGACATACTTGCGTGTCATTCTCAGTTATGAGTTGCATCTGAAGTGAGAGAGAGAAAAAAACAGAGAGGCTAATTTTACTTTTATATAAATTATAGTCGATTCGAATGTTATTCTAATAATACTCTAATTCTCACTTACTCATTTCTATTTTAGTAAGTCTTTTAGGAAAGAAAAGGGTGGAGTTAAAGCTTTCAGACCAATTGCGTATGATGAGAAACACACACAATAGATTGTTTCCAACAAGTGACTCTGCTCTGAGTCATAGGAGGGAAGCGAGCGGAGGCCTGTGCCCTCAGGAACAGAGTGGGGCTGGATTGTCACAGGCCCTCATGCATCCATCCGCTCCTTCACACGTGCATCCAACAAGCCTTTATTAAGTCCACCTCGCATGTCCTAATATTAAGCAGTGAGGGATATTTGTTAATTGAGAAGATGTAATAAATATACAGGAACATCAAAATTATAAAATTATTATGTGGCAGCCGCTTAAAAGCATGTTCGTGGACTGTAAATCAAAGGCATGGTCTAATAATAGTAAAGGTCAGAGAGAAAAGCCACCCAGGAGAAGGAC